>NC_056728.1:1314235345-1314300345 GCF_019279795.1 Protopterus annectens | reverse complement strand
ATCTATATTTTTCTGGCAAATAGCTGGGGATGGAAGTCATGAAGTAATGACAAACACTTGAGTTTCAGACCCCACCTCCTTCAGAACAGTCATGGTAATGCAAAATGTATTATGCTACAAACTTCATAGGTTTGTAACTGGCATATTTAAGATCTGTCCCTATTTATCCCCCCTAATTTTAGGCTTTATCCAGATGTGATGCTCTAAGAGGTGAAGAGGTATGGTCACAGCTGAGAAGCCTGACTCACCCTGGGAAAGGACAGCTCACATATGGCAGCCACCACAGTGTCTGTCAAACTGTCATGACTGTGCCACTGCTAGGCCAGTTAATGGGATGTTGTCCATATCCATATTTTACCTGTGAATATGAGTATTATACATGTTTGTATTGTAAATCTAAGATACCTATATAGGGCATGTGCATAGTAAAGTACTGTTGCAGATGTGTGTGTTAAATTGCATGTGATATATTGAATTAATAAGATTCAACTGTACAGTGTTCTGCCGGACAATAGCCACAGTTGTGACTGATATCTGTAGTCACATACACATATACTTATGTTATGTCAGCCATATTAATATGTTATCAATATTTATTTCCCTGTTGTCACCCATTGATGTGGAACATTGTCCAGAAGTCCTAGTATAACAGGTTGAGAAGTATGATTGAGCTGCACGACTGTCAATACAGTGTGCTGTACTGACATAGGACACAAATGTATACCAGGTATCCTCTGAGCATATGTGTGTGTGTGTGTGTGTTCAGCTACTGGTTGTTGCATTGCCATGACACTGATATGGGTACTGTAGTAGGCATGACTCTCAGGTAGTAATCACAGACATGTACAACTGTGTTATGAGCCACTGTCCATGCCTACCACTAACAGCTATATCAACACTCATATACACTGGATATCCAAAGTGTACACACCCCTGTTGGAATGCCATGTTTGTGTGCTGTAGGCCAATGAGACCACAGAAAATCATTTCAAAATGTTTCTCACCTCAAATGTGACCCATAACCTGTACAATTCTATTGAAAAAGAAACAAAGCTGTTTCAAGGAAGGTGAACAACCATTGTCAAGTGAAGATGTGTCATGATGTTAGAGTACAAACCAAGATAAATGGATGCTGTAATCATCTCAGCAGGTGTTTACAGAACATATCAGTTTAAGGGTGTGCCCACACATTCAGCTGGCTTACTGTACTGAGTATTATTTCCCATATGTATTCACAGAACATATTGTTATGTTTTCAGTTGAACTGAGAAGGCTATAGGTCACATTACAGGTGGGGATTGTGTTGAAATGAACTTTTGTGGGGTCATGTTTCAATTGCACAAATACCAGGCATTGTAACAAGGGTGTGTACACTTTATATCCACTGTAGCTATATGGAATCAGCAGTACCTGACCTGTAAAACTAGCCTCCACCAAGGATAGAGTAATCCCCCTTGGTGGACAGCAGCAATACACAAAGCACATAATAGGTTGCTATAGTGGCTGTATAGGGACACATAGATGCAGACCAGAACTTGGAAGCAAGTCCACCTCTATCTGAGCAAGCATGTAGATTCACAGGTGACTTCCTGTAAGGCTGACTATGACTATAAATCAGACATATCCACACCACCAAGGACAATTGCAACAGTGTCTCCACATATGTTGTCAATCTGAGAGGCAACAACACAATTCACCCTGTACTGGGGGTAAAGCACACCTCATGCACCCATGCCATGGATATAGGCAACCTGCATCAGACGGGTTAGGTGGGAACATTGCCACCCTGCCCACACCATTTGTAGAGGGGTATATGCACATCAACGACACTCCTGCCCTCATCAAAGGTGAGCATGTACATAATGTCTACTGATAGCAACAACAGCAAGTCTCTATGGGGCATGTGAACATCACAGGCTGCCTCCTACATGAACTCAGGCATGTGCTCACAGCTCCATCACACACCACAGTCAAACACAGACCTGCCACCATCCACACACCATCCGCATGGAAGATGGCCACTGTCATCCCTCTACACAGAAATGAATGGAGAATAGAGGATTGTGCAATTAAGTGTCCAACATTGGGGGAACTACACAGGTCGGGCCCAGGAGTGTAATGCAAGATACCAAATCCATGATAGCTTACAGTGTTATGGTATAGTCTGGATTATTTGCAAGTAATATCCACTGTTGATGTGCAAATGGACAACCGTATGAGGTCCTGTGACCTTTTTTCCTGTTTATGTCTTCCAGGTAATATGCAACATCCGCGGCTGCCAGCATTCACCAACACAGAGAATGACACCATCATACAATATGTGATACAGCATTACACATATTATTCAGCCACAAAGCCCAGGAACTGCAGGAGAGGACTGTCCTGTGGAATGAGCTCATCTACAGTGTAAACGATGCCGGCCTGCACAGCCGAAATTATGAGCAGCTGGATCATCCTTGCACTGACCTCATCTGCCACACCCGTCAGTGGGCTACTGCCATTGCGAGGGACTGGCTAGCCACTGGTGGGGGTCAAGCCATCCAGCCCCCACTGACACACGCTGAGAAGCTCCTCGCCAGCCTTGGGGCACCTGCCCACTGGACAAGCCATGAAGCCGAAGACAGCATTGTGGAGGTAGGTGCCACCCACACAATGGACAAGGATCATGCAGGTAAGGCCCCAGTGCACATTACTAGAACACTGTTGCTAATCCATTTTTATCTGTAAAGTATCTACATGGCTATGTCAGATAATAGAGTCTGTTGCTGGAGTGCAGTAATGCACAGATGTGCATAATCCTTTGTATTGAGGTTTGTACTGTTGATGTACTGAAATGCTGCTTTCACCCTTTACCAATGCCACAGGTGTGGCTACTGACATTACTTCTCTCCCACAACTACTTAGTTCCCTCTGGTATACAACTGGGGCAACAGCCTGTAGCTGGTGAGTATGGAGTTGTTTTGTTCAGGTTTGCCAATACACCGGCCATGTTAAGGCCATGCTATTTGCCATGCACACATTTAAGGCCGGTAGACATGCTGAGTGGAATTTGGAACACTGCAAAATAACACTCATGTGTGTCCCATAGTTGTTAAGCATCTGCAATAAGGCTGGGGATGGGGAGGGGTGTCAGCTTCAAACACAACAGTGAACTGAAGCATACATCCAAAGCTAGCTAAGAATGGCTGTATCTGAACGCCATCAAGGTTATGAATTGTACCAGACATAACCCAGACTCTACAGCAATAGTGAAGCCACTGTGTGACCTCCAACAGCTGTGCACATAAGCTGACTTTGCATTCTGGCAAAGTTGGGGGACCTTTGTAGGGCAGACAGACCAAATAATGGCAAGTAAAGATGGGCCATGCTAGTATACCCTTTCCAGGAATAGTGACTGCTGTAGTTCACTTAAGTGCTTCAACAAACCATTGTTTTAAGGGTGTGCACACTTATGCAACCCACATATTGTATGCATCTCATTCAGTGTCTCCACAACTAACACATTTGTTTGATACTGCATTGGATTGCACAGGTCATATGTCACATATCAGGTGTGTGTAATGTTATCAAATGCAGTAGTGTGCCCCCATTGAATATCATAGAAAAGGCTGGCATGTCAACAAGGGTGTGTACACTCCTCATATCCACATTAAGCTTTGAAGGTGGTCGGTGTAACTGGATTTTATTGCACATACATGCACTGCTGATGATGAGATCTGCAAATCAAAGGTCAGGCATTAATTATTGGCATCAGTCCTGATTTCATCCCAGTTATGTGTCAGACAAACACAAAGGGACTGTGAGCAACAGAGCACACATAACTGCCAGACATCTACACATCCAGCAATGGTCTGTACACTTGTGAGGTATGGTGCACAGTACATGCCAGTGTGCTGTACAGGTGCACAGCAATAATGTGTACATGGGTGCAGTGTGTTCCAGAGGAAAGGGCATCACCTACTAACACAACTCATGCATCACAGAGATGTATATTGTTGGTGACAATGATTAAGAATGGCTGCAGTGCATGCTGTTGAGTTTCATATGTCATGCATGTCAACTGTTTTTAATGAGAGGCCTGTGTAATATCTTTGTGCCACCTCACCTATAAGTGCGTATATATGTGTGTGTGTGTGTGTGTGTGTGTGTGTGTGTGTGTGTGTGTGTGTGTGTGTGTGTGCGTGTGTGTAGACATAAACCATAACGTACAGGTCTTAATTTAAATTTCTTGTCTGCCCTTCACAGGTGGTGAGGTGGGTCAGGGTCCCTCCTGCAGGCAAACTGATGTTAGTATCCATACAGACTCTGACAATGATGATAGACATAGTGAGGCATAGGCAGAGTTGTCAGGGGCTGAAACTGTGCCATTGGTTGGCATCCCACTTTTATCCACCCCATCCCCACACACAGTCACAATGCCCACACATACCCCATCACCAGTGGCCATAGATGAGGGACATTTGGTGGGCGGTGGCATGGGACAGGAAAGTGTGGTGACTATGGCAAGTATGTCTGTACACAGCAGCCATAGCCAGATAACTAGAGAGGTCCCACACAGGCAGATGGACAGGGGTGCTCATAGAAGGGCTGTTGGCCATCATGCCCCTGGCAGAAGTGCCACAGCAGGTGTCACCAGATGCATGTTTTGGGCCATCATGGAGGCACAGACATGTATAGAATGCTACACCAGAGATAGTCTGAGGATCCAGAGGGCTACTCTTCTTGCTGTACATGACTACATCCGTGATCATGCAGATGCCCACCGTTATTTTGCAGTGGTCATGGATAGACAGTTGGGTGAGATGGTGGGAATCCCCGACCATGTGGTGTCTGTAGTAGAGCATGTGGTGGGAGTAGGGCATCAGCCACGTGGACGTAGGTCAGCAACACCAACAGGTGGAGATCTACGTGGACATGCAACATCTCACTCCTGCTCCAGTACTGGCAGTACCAGCAGCAGCACTGCAAGGGGGGTGCTGTCCATGCCACAATGCAGCAGGTCACATACACATGTTCCTGGCTGGTCCCAACAGGGACACAGATCCAGTGGACTATTGTCATCGTCAGGGGAGAGTACCATATCTTGGCTTCTGCCTGGTGGGGCCCATGCAACTCCTGGCAGGTGCAGTTCTGTGGCCAGACACAGTGAACTGTACACCCTGCTATGTACGGTCTGCAGCTGTCCAACATACCCCTGTATAGGGCAGCCACATGGCAGAACTGTGTGCATCCATACACACACACATCACCATCACAGCTAGAGCATCTCCATACTTACACACACCATGTCTACACAGGCCATTTAATAAACAACCCCTTAATCCACACACATGATGTCAACCAAATGGCCCAGCCTAGGCCTCTGGCAAACCCACACCATACCCTGTGCATATGATGATACCTGTGCCACATCCCTGTCATCCATACCATCGATACAGGGACATGCTAATATGGTTCTGATGCACAGGGTGAATATACTACAGTTTAGCAATTTCATGCTGTTTAAAGTGTTGTCAGCTGGAATGTTTAATGCTTACATGTCAGGGTGTGTAGCTGTCCAGCCATGATGCATTATTGCTGTTATTAACACTGACTGAATGTGGTCTCCATAATGTATTCTGTTTGTGTTCTAGGTGTGTGTGTGTGTGTGTGTGTGTGTGTGTGTGTGTGTGTGTGTGTGTGTGTGTGAGGAGGATGTTGGTCTGCTGTCCTTTCCTACAAGGGGTCTGGCACTGTGGTGACACATTGTGCTATATCTCGGGTACAGCTGAACACAAGTAACAGGTCTGTATAACAGTTATTGCATGTGCCACATGGCTGATAGGTCTGAGGGGTGTATACAGGTGAGTGCATGGTGGCTGATGTAAGCAGCTCTTCTACAGTGGACAATGGTAAGTGTACTGGGTGGCACACACCAAATGTTTGTGAATAACACACACACAGAGGCTTTTGTGTTGATGCAATACACAGAGAATACTGTTCATATGAATGTACTTCATTTTGCAAAGAACTCATTTTGGGCTATGTAATTCCACCAAGACAAAATTGCCAAGACATCATGTCAGTAAATAATCAGTCCGCCAAATTTCATTTCAATGAAAATAGTACTTGCAGGGTATATATCCTTTCCCCCAAAGTACTGCGATCCTGGAGTTGGTATAAATAGTTGTGCTGGTGTGGGAGCACATCCCACAACTCTGGTGGGTGTGGGTGGTGTAGAACCACACATAGTGTCATTAACAACTAGTTAACCTCTTAACATAAACTGGACAGTATAACAGCACACTAAGTGGGGGATATGCACAACAATACCTCCAATGTGGGTGGCTGTGCCCACAACAACCACACCCAACTATATATACCAACTCCAGTATCGCTGTACAGATGTACAGTGGGGAAGGGGGCATTTACACATCCATTACTAGTTTTGATTGAATGAATTTTTGCAAGATGATTGCTTTGCAGTGTTAGCTTTTGCCAGTTAGTTCTCGGACAAACGATCTCCCGGGAAATTGTTTTTCTGCAAACTGAAGTAGATCCCTTCACATACACATTAATTTACTTGGCAACAGTGAGATTAGAACCCCATACCTAGGTACTTATTGCTACTAATGCGCTCTGCCTTAATTGCACACTCAGCAGAGCTTGTAGGGTGAGGTGTGTCCCGAACTTCCTGTAAGGTGAGCAACATCACCAGGCCTTGTATAGTATGGTAATAGGGGATGTACTGGGTGTTAATGGACACTACATAGTATGACATACTGACATATACACATTGACAAACACATACAGTCATAAACACATTTGACAGACCTAGGTTTAAAAGTGCTAACTACCTTGTCAGTGAGTCCATTCTGTTACAGAGGTTTTGCACACAGCACATGCATAATTGGGCTGAAGAGTGTCATCAGTTACCTGTATGATTGATGGTGACAGCGGTCCTCATACAGTGGACTTTGGGACATGCACAGGGGTCCCATGTATAAAGACAGTATACCCAGCACCCCACATTGGATATAGCACTCACTGAAACCCATAATAATGCTCTGACATACCCACAATCACACATTTACCAGGATTGCAACACAAACCCTTGTCTATCTAATTATTGTTGCTACAGGGATATGCATTTATTGCACATGCCACAAGGATAGCAGGGTGAGGGTTTTGTCATGGCTCTCCTAATGTGAGCAACATCACCATATCTTATAATGTATGGTAATGTTTAGTACATTTGGAGAATGAGTCCTCAAAATGATGTCTCCTACAAATATGTACATTAACACACACATGCACACACATACACACACACACATACTCACAATTGCCAGAACTCAGAGGGTAACCCATGCCTGTCTACCCATTTGTAGAACAGTGTTATGCTGATACTGCAAGCTCCAGGTAGCCAATAGTGTGAAGAGTGTCACAAGGTAAATTTAATGTGAATTACAGCAGCAGCCCTTTCTAAGTATAGCAATGGGGAGTGTAGTGGGTGAGAAGACCCTCTGAGTATTTTCAACTACAAGTTTGCAAACACACAAACACTGTTATACTCAATAATGCACACAGACACATTTGTCAGTACTGAGGTCCATAGGTGCGGGTGTTCCTAGGTGTGTACCAGGCTAATGTACATGCAGAGATGAGAAGAGTAGGGAATGTGAGTACATTTGATACTGATCTGAAGAAGGGGAGGCACTGACCTCGCCGAAAGCGCTAATAAAATTGGAACTTTTAATACTACTTGGATCTCGCTCATATTTTCACCTGCTTTTATTGGTTTTCATGTGAGTACATTTGTCAGCAGGCCATCTATCAACTACTGCCACTTGAGTGATCCCCAGGGTGACAGTTAAATTCAACATCCACTCATCTGGTTTTCTCTTGGAGAGGGCCAGTGAGGTGCTCCAATTTACATGTATCCAACATATATTGCACAACATGGCCTGTGTCTGGGTTAGGGACCTGTCCCCAAACATGTTCTGTTGACTGCGATAGCCTGGTTGAGGTATCCATGGCATGTGGTGCATACAGAGTGGTGTTTCCTAGCTGTGGCATTTGTAACACAGCTGGGCAAACATGTCAATGTCAGTCAATCAGAGATTGCCTGTAAGCAGCCAAGATGTGACCAGGAACACTTGGAGGTACAGGTCTCTGTCCATATAGCACGTGAAAGAAAACAAAAACTGGATAAACGCCTGGTATACACCTCAAGCGAAAAAAAATGAAAAGACCAATGGTTAGACCACAGCTGAAGATAAAATGGAATAATCCACGTCAGGAAATAAATCACTTGCAGCTTCCCAGTAGTGCCCTTTATAAAACCAAAAGTTGTAACTGAGATGTAGTAGTCAAGGTAGGAAATGGTTCACTTGCAGTTTCACACCACTTTATTAAACAAGAGTAAGCGCTTTCACGATCTAAGTCAGCTGATCGCTTCTTCAGACTCATAAAAACAGTTAAAACATTGGTATTTAAAATATGGTTCAGCCAATGAAAACACATATAGAACTATGACATAGACTAATTAAAATTGCATACATCAGTACATTAATTTGCCTTATATTCTGCATAAGATGAAATAAAATATACATATAACAGACACATTTTATGTAATAATCCATATTACTTAATGTTTTAGTGGTCTGGATTTTAAAAAGGTTTCAAGGAAACAGCATTGTTCAATCCAGGAGACCTATCTGCCTGAAGTAGTAAAATCCATCTTTGTTCGGCTTCCTCTACCTTATTCCTTATATCACCTCCCTCTTACTTTTATTTATTATTTCTAAAACCATGAAATTAAAAACATGTTTCCTATCTTCTTCTTCCACATGTTTTGCTAAAGCACTTGTGTCTTTTTATTTCTTATATCTCTAAGGTGTTCAAGGATGCCTTTAGACACCTATTGGTTTTGCCTATATAAAAGGCATGACAGACAGTGCAGAAGCTGAAATAAACCAAATTTTGTGTTCTGCAGTCAGCATAAAAATCTATATCAATTATAAATCCTAGTGTAGGATGTTTATATGTAGATTTATTATATAAATAGTCACATGCTGTACAATTTCTGCAAGGAAAAGTCCCCTGCCTATCAGATAGGATCATTCTTTCATTGTTTCTGGATTTGTAACATAGTTGCCTTTTTAAGGACCTCTTATTTCTAAAAGAAAAGCTGGGTCTATCTTCTAACAATTCTCTCAAGTCAGGATCCGACAATAAAACATTCCAATTCTTCTCAAAAATATTACAGAACCTTCTGATGTCACTTGAATAAGTTATAGGGAATCTAACTTTAAAATCATGACCTTCCTTGCTTTTAACATCTTCTATAGTATTTGAGAAGAGCGGTTTACATCTCCCATCCCTATTTTCAATGGTATATATATATATATATATATATATATATATATATATATAGGACAGTTGTGTGATGGCTAAGGTCCTACATATGCGGAACACTTGCAGCCTACACAGTTGTTGTAGGTGTCCAATGAGTTACATGGCAAATGGACCATTGTACCTGCTGATTGGCCTACTGCGCAGGGTGTAGAGGGGGACATTGGCCTCTCCATTCCTTGATGACACACCCTTACTTTTGCAATGTGCCACATGGAAGTACTTTCTGTCCACAGTGGCAATGTGGTGGTCAGAAGAAAGGCTGCTGTCAAGCTGTGTTCACAGACCTCCTATAAGGAGATCTGTGCCCATTGAATTACTACCAATGTGGTCATTTGTGGGCAATACATTGATTCAACAGGGGATTGAGACACAGTTCTTGACATTGAGACTAAGGCCAGTGTTCTGACAACAGTTGGAGGTGCTGGTGACAACTTTATGCAGGATGTGTACATATTCTGAGGATGTGAACATAGCCCCCAATTAGCAATGTCTGCAAATATTGCTAAACATGGTTTATTCATGTTTGGCTGGATGTCAGAGCCACACATAAACAGGAGTTGTGGAATTGTATCCCAGGACTTCAAGGGCCGCATATGTTGTTTTGTACTCCATACTGTTCTATAGTTATGTCGCATGACAAACGGATTGTAAGACTGAAGAGTGCCCACAGCTACCACAAAAGTGGGCCTTGTACAGTGGACATTTGGTAGTGTACTGTGTGGATCACACAAAAGTGTAGCAACCCCCCTAATGTATATGGATCACAATGTTAATGATACAACACAGACAGATACAGACATACACTTGCCAGGAATGAGATTCAAATGCCCTACCTATCTAGTTATTGCTATTACAGTATTACACATTTATCAGATGCACTATGGAGCTTACATACTTGACAGCTCTCCAAAGGTATCTTTAAAGGTGAGTGACATCAGCAGCAGTGCTAAAGGAGGAGTAAGGAAAGTGTGACTGACCACAAAGTCAGGTGTCAACAAAGACACACACACTGTCTCACACAAACACACACATTTTCACAGTTGCCAGGACCAGGATTAGAACTCCTACCTAACCAGTTTGTGACATTATAGTAGTCCGCAGTTATCGCAAGGGCCACAGTTCTTATATGTTGGAGAACTGACCAAAGATATCTTTGAAGGTGAGTGACATCAGCATCAGTGCTAAAGGAGGGGTAAGGGGAGTGTAGTAAGTGTGACTGACCACAAAATCAGGTATCAACAAAGACACACACACTCTCTCACACAAACACACACATTTTCACAATTGCCAGGACCAGGATTAGAACTCCTACCTAACTAGTTTGCTACACTATAGTATTACGCAGTTATTGCAAGCACCACAGAGGTTATATGTTGGAGAGCTGTCCAAAGGTATCTTTGAAGGTGAGTGACATCAGCAGCAGTGCTAAAGGAGGGATAAGGGGAGTGTAGTAAGTGTGACTGACCGACCACAAAATCAGGTGTCAACAAAGACACACACACTCTCTCACACATTTTCACAATTGCCAGGACCAGGATTAGAACTCCTACCTAACTAGTTTGCTACACTATACTATGACGCAGTTATTGCACGTGCTACGAGCCTATAGGGCTGAGACTTGGTCATACAGTTATTTCAAGGTGACTGACAGCAGGAGTGCTAAAGTAGGGCAATGGGAGTTTTAGTGAGTGTGAATGGCCGCAAAATCATTCATCTACACATACACACACACACACACACACACACACACACACACACACACACACACACACACACACACACACTTGCCATGTCTGGGATTAGAACCCCTACCTAACTAGTTTGCCACACTACAGTATTATGCAATTATCGTGAGCACCACAGAGCTTATAGGGCTGAGACTTGGCCAAAGGGTTATTTCAAGGTGACTGACATCAGCAAGAGTGCTAACATAGGGCTATGGGAAGTGCAGTGTGTGTGAATTGGCCATAAATCATTCATCTGGAAACACACACACACACACACACACACACACACACACACACACACACACACACACACACACACACACACACACTCACTCACACACCTTTACATTTTACAGGACTGAGTTTACAAATGATACATCACTACTTATTTGTACTATAGTGTTACACAGTTATCACAAGCACCACAGACACTATAGGGCTGAGGGCTACCAAAAGGAATGTCTACAGTGATTGACATCAGCACATCATGTGATATACGCCAATGGGATGTGTAGTGGGTAGGACAAGCCTCATAATGGGATACTCTCAGTCACTGTTTGTCTCTCTCTTCCCCATGTCTCTGTGTGTGTATGTTTGACATATTATAGTCTGCTAGCCTTAGATATGTGTGAGTATTCCTATCCAATGTGTGCGTGAAGCATGAACACCGACATCTGCAACTGACAGATATGTATAGTCCACTGTGTTGTCAGACATGGACTTTATTTCTCTAAATGTAGGAGCATGCCCAGTATGACCTTCTGTATTGAGTGTGTGAATCCATTCCAGGTAGGGTTGTACTCCACTCCAGAGTTTGGTGTTCTACACCTACAGCTAGCAACCTCTTTCTGCAGGATATTTGTAGATAGGTTAACAATATGGAGTCACAATGGGCAAAAGATAGGGGGATACTGTAACTATTGCTATCTGTGCAGCTTGTGTTACATGGTTGGTGTTAGCAGAAATATTCAGACATATGTACTATTTTACACTGTGATGTATTATGTCAACTACTGACAGATATAATTATTTGCTCACAGTTATTTACCGTGAAACTACAAGATGAATGAAGCTGAGTCCAGTATTGTGGGCCACAGCCTACACATTCTTGCACACTCCTGCCATTCTGGAGGGGTAGCTACAGACACTTGTTGATGGATCTGTGTAAATGGTCCAGCACCTTGGTAGCATGGTGGCTGAGGATCCCCTTCTTGTACATATATTGATTTAACAGAATGGCCATATCCTGCTGTGGCCATACCTCTCAGCTGTACATATTCACCCAGATTACTCAGAGGCAGGGCTCATATATCTGGTCAGTTCCCCTTCACATTGTGGTTTACGAGCAGGTTTGTAGCCATCTATTAATGGTTTTGCAGGCTGGGGTAGTATGGGCACACATCAGAGTTTCAGACCTCACACACTCCATGACGTCCATGCATCTACACCCCACACTCTGTTATTCTATCCTCTTCCTAACATTATGCAAGCGATATCTGAGAAGTATCCCTATAGTTGGACCTTCATCCCAGCAGTATTTATGGATTGGTCCACAGTTCTTGCAGTAGGACATGGGGGGCATGCTACTGGGATTTGTCAGCATGGCCTTGCTTTTGTGTTCTGTTGACTGTGTTAGGTTGTTAGGACCCCATAAGATACCATACATTGGCACTATGGGTGAGGCACAGGTCTTTGACAGAGGACTGTAGGCCATTTGGTAATGATGTGGGCCATGTGTAGCAGGCCAGTGCATTCTGTCACTCATACATCCCAGGCTGCAAGCCAGTGGAGTCTCCTGGGGTGACAGGGTAAGTGTGCGAGGTGTTACGACAATACTTCCTGTCCATATTGATGCATTGGTCTGGATGCAGGCAGGGTGATGCTTACAGCTAGGGACACACCTGCATAGGACACCTCTTAAGTATGCTGCATTCCATGGGCATTCCCATACAGAAGTGGGGTCATACTGTACTCATTCCCAACAGCAAGGATCTCACCTGTGAGATACCTGAGAGTGTTGGGGGGGTGACCTGAGTGCCTGTGTGATATGCCAGCTTAGGGCACCTGCCTCACCCGCATAAATGGGACCTTATCCATATCCCACTTTGTGTATGGCCATCGGCAGTCTGGCATTAGTGTGTAACAATGCTTTGGTGGTGTGGCAGTGATTGGGGAGACAACCAGTATTCCATAGTGGAGGGACAACTAATGTTATGCTGACCTCTAGATATATAATTCCACAGTTGTGTGCAGCTGAGAGTTATTGTAGGCACTGCATAGGGTACTTCCACCTGTGTAGTGTTTCCATGTAGGGCTCCCTGTTTATGGCCTGTCCGGCTTTCCACCATTGACTGCTATTAACATCTGGACAGTGTACAACCATTAACATGAGTGTCACTGAGAAGCACATTGGTTGGCACTGCAGTTATTGGGACATGGCCCTGTCAAACACAGTACTGTACCTGGGCCACTGAGACACAACATGCAGACCTACATGCTGACCACTTCCACACAACATTAAACACACAGCAACCTAGCACACTGACCCCTGCATATTGTAGACATGCACCAATTTATCATAGGTTCATAGGTTCATAGGTAGGTACTAGGCTATTGGCCCTAGGGCCTATACAAGCCTAGCCAAAAAGGTAACCTGGCTTTCGCCACCCAAGAAAATTATTTTCTTGTGCCCCTGTCAAGCAGAACCACAGAAGTGATCCCCGGGGTGAATTTCCTATTACCCATCCAATCATCAAGATTTTTCTTGAAGAATGCTAATGAGGAGCTTTGTTTGACATATATAGGTAGTCTGTTCCAGAGTATGGGAAGTCTCTGGGACAGGAATCTATCCCTCCAGCATGTTCTGTTCATTGTGGTGACAAGGTTTAGGTCCCTAAAGCATGTAGCTTGGAGGGATTGGGATTTCTTTAAGTGCAGCATGTCCAACAGCTCTGGGTTTAACATAGCTTTGTATGTTAGGCAGAGATCGCCTCTGAGTAGGCGATATGCGACAGAGTAAAGCTGGAATTTTTTGAGACAGTCTGCATAAGGCATCTGTTTGAGGCCAATAATCCTCTTTGTCAGGTATTTTTGTGGCCTTTCCAGTTGTTGTAGATGTCTTGTGAGGTACATACCAAAAGGGGCGTTGTACTCTATAATGGGTCTAATGAGTGATGAGTAGAGGGGAACAATCACCTCTTTTTTCTGGATGGGAAACCTTTTGTGATGAGGTGTGAAATGTAGAAGGATTTCCTGACCACTGTGGTGATGTGGTTATCAAAGGAGAGACTACTGTCCACCTGTGTCCCAAGGTCTCTTATCACACTTTCGGTGTTAAGTAGACTATCGCCATGTGGTAGTTCATGGGTACAGAATTTTTAGCAAAGGGGATGACAATGCACTTTTGGCATTGAGCTTGAGACCATGGCTTTGACACCAGGCATCTGTCTCAGTGAGGCCCTTTTGTAGGATGTCCACATCATTAGGAGTTTTGATTATGGCTCCTAGTTTGCAGTCATCTGTGAATTTAGTTAGCCAAAGACCTTCTGTGTTAGTCTGTACTTCAGAGAAGTAGATACCAAACAGGAGAGGACCCAGGACTGAACCCTGCGGTACTCCACTTGTCACTGGTCTGAAGTCTGATTTGGAGTCTGCTACTTTCACAGTGTGGGTTCTGTCAGTAAGCCAGTTGGCAACCCATCTTGTTACACAGGGATTTATACCTAGTTTAGTGAGTTTATCTATAATTCCAGAGTGGGGGAATGGTGTTGAACGCCTTGGCGAGATCTAGATAGGCTGTTAGTCTATCAGGTTTAGGAGACATGCTCTGCCTTGTACAAACCCGAACTGTGTTGGGTCCAGAGTTTGGAGATCTCCAATGTCTTTGTTTATGAGTTCCATGATGATACGTTCCATGGCTTGCAGACCAGGCTCATCAGGCTAATGGGGCGGTAGTTCCCAGGGTCTGTTGTGCCCCCCCCCCTTTGTGGAGTGGAATAACTGTTGCGGTGTGCCATTCAATGGGCACAAAGCCTGAGGTGAGGCTATGATTGAACATGGTACTTAGGTTGGGTGCCAGTTCATTCTGTAGTTCATGTAGAAGGCAGCCTGGGATGTTGTCAGGTCCCATGGATGCTGTGTTCTTGGCTTTGGACAGTGAGGTTTTTACCTGTGCAGCCGTGATTACAGAAACTTTGCATTATTCCGGTATAAAGATGGGCCCTTTAGGGGATGAGAGGGGGTAAAGTTAGCACTGAACCTATCTGCCAGGATGTTGGCAATATCAGTTGGTTCTGTATATTTAGTGTCATTGTGCTGAAACTCAGAGCAGATCTGAGTGTTGCCATTGAGATTCTTGCGATAGCTATAGAATGCTTTGTGGTTGTTTTTAGAATCAGTGGCAATTTCATTTTCATAACTAGCTTTGGACGATTTTATGAGGGGATCTTAACTTCTTACTGAGGCTGACCAGGGAGTTCCTCCAATCGTGGGATTTTACTCTTTTTTGCAACAGTTTCTTTCTTCTGTTGTAGAGTTTGTTTATGGCAGAAGACCACCAGATTTACTTCCTTTTTTTGGAGGATAGCATCTTGGTTCTGTTAGGGATAGCACGATCCATGCACTCGTGTAAGTGCTTATAAAGTGCATTTGTGTAGGTGGTGTCGTGAAGTTTGCCACTTCTGTCTTAAGAAGCGTGAAGTTTGCTTTGGAGAAATTTTTTACAGTTGTTTTCCTAATGGGGGGGGGGGGGGGGTGGGAGCAGGATGTGGATGTCTAAGGTGGTTAGCTTCTGAGCAACGAGGAGCTGACCTCTGGTGTGGAACACCGGCCACCCATGTTGGTGATGACCAGGTGTAGGATATTGCTGCCCATGGTGGGGGTGTGGATAAGTTGATCCAAGGCGTTGGAATTGATGATTTCCAGAAAACGTTGAGCAAAACAGTTGGTACACGAGTAGTTTTCCCAGTTAATGGTAGGGTAGTTGAAATCACCCATTATTAGAGTGTTGGGTTGTACCTTAATATTTTCCAGTGTATCAAGATAAGAGGAATGGGAATCCTGGGGCATGGTGGGGGGTCTGTAGCAAGCTACAATCTGGATTGTGGTTTTGTCCAGAGTTAGTCGAATTTGGATAATCTCGGATGCATTATGCTGATCAACTAGCTTGGAGGTGTGGATATCCTTAATGAATATGGACATGCCTCCACCTTTAGTATTTTGGTCCTGGTTTGGTGGCCGAATTATAGCCTGGTAATGCAGGGGTGCTCTCTGGACATTTGAACCAGGTCTCTGTCACTGCACAGATGTCAATGTTCTCCATTTTGAGGAGTGCCTCGAGTGAGTGCATTTTGAGGTTTAGACTTCTAGCATTGAGTAGCATTACCCTCAGATTTTGCTTGCTTGTACCTGTTACGGTGGTGAATTTGTCATTTGAAACTTGCCTAAAAAAGGCACTACAGGGGTGGCAAGAGCCTTTGCCAGTATCCGGAATCCCTAGGGCGACAGGTGCAGGCCATCTCTGACAAAGCAGCGTGGTCTGTCAGTCATGTCATCCCAGGCAGACAGATACTGGATTCCCTTAGAATGACACCAGAAGCTTAGCCAATTGTTAAAGTCAATCATTTTGTCCTTGTACTGTGGTATCATTCTGGGTGATGGCAGGATGCTACTCAGGCCTATGGTCATACCTGCCTGGGCTACAAGATCGGAGAGCTCCTCCATGTCTCTTTTCATGTAGTCCAGGGAGGTACATCTCAGGTCATTCACACCAACATGGACAATGACAGAGTCATATTTGTACTTGTTGTGGAGTGACTTGAGTGCATGCATTATGTGGCGGATCCTGGCACCCGACAGGCAGCTGACAGTAACTTTTTCCTTGTTTAGCTTGGTGAGTGGAACATCAGTGTGCCTGACTGTAGAGTCACCTATGACTAGAGTGTTGGGTACGTTATGCCTTATGGGCTGTAGTTTAGTGGCACACTGAGTATGTGGGCTATGTGTCATTTGGGTTGTGTTGGGGGGGTGGAGGTTGCTTGCATTTCTGCTTTGGAGGTCTTGGTTGTTTGGGCAGATTTTTACTGAGAGCCTCTGCGAATGTAGGTGTGTGTTTTGTGCTTGTGTGTGTGTGTTTTGGTGGTGTAGGTTTTGAGGGAATATGTGATGAGTGTGGTGCAGTGCAAGTGTTTACCTTCTCCTCTTGACTGTCTAGTCCAGTCTTCAGTGAAGAGAGCTTTGCTTCCTGTTTGGTTATATAAGTGCATCTCTCACAGGTTGTAGTGTTGGGTGGTAGGAGGAGAGGATTGTCTGTGTACATGAGGCAATTGCTACATTGTCCCAAGATGCCCAGATTCATCAGGTAGACAGGATAAAACACCGGGAGCTGATCTTTAGACATGCCTGAATAGGTGCTTATTTATTAAGTACTAAAAACTGTTTTCCTCTAGACAAGTGAGGAAAGTTGAGTGCTGTAGTAATTTGTAACTTATTTGGTGCTTACAATGAGTTCTGAACAAGTGTTGAGCTCAAAGAAACAGATTTGAGTGCTAAAACTAAAAAGTTGGCTAGTTGCAAGGGAAAATTTGAAGAGCAGACTTTATGGTGCCAGGAATAGTTTAACCCTAATTAAGGGGGGGAGGCCTCAGGAGCTCACAAACAATCATGGACACAGCAAATCCATATCTGGACAAGACCTGCCACAGGAAAGAGGGGAAGCAAGCTTAGAATTTTTTTTTTCAGTAAAAGTGGTAATGGAGAAAGCTGGAACAGAAGTTAATTCAACGTTAAGAATCTGAGTGGGTTGGCCTTCACAAATGTTGATTGGGACATCTCTGTCACTTTGTGCTCCACTGATATTACTCCACAAACTTAAATGTTACTGCATTTCTACATGTGGTTGTGGGGGGGTACACCTGACGACTTTACGCATTTGCAATGACTGTAGTGGCATGTCACTTACTATGTTTACTTCCATTTAGTATTGTACTCTGACCTATCTTGCACAAAGGAGGCATTCAGTAGAATACACACGTTAGATTGTATTTGCATACATTTCAGTTTCAGACTTCTTGCCCTTCAGAACTATGATGCAACTGCCAGACCTGCTGTATTATGTCTGTGTAGGTCTGTAGGAGGGCTGTTCACCATTAGCAGCATTTGAGGGCCTTAGCCCGACCTTTCTCTATGGTCATCTACACCTGTCCTGCTGGGTGAGGCTGGGGGTGGTATGTGAACCCTCATTGACAGCCATGTGTGTGGCCTACGGACACCCAGTTATTTGGGCCACCACATGTACTGCAGTGGGAGTTGTCACCTTGTGTACTGCTGCCTAGTATGTTGACACCAGTATTTGTTATGGATTTCCTGTTGTTCCATATAGCTGTCAGCTGTCTGATGCTAACCCATTCAGCCACACAGTTCCCTTGCATGCTTGCATCCAGACCATAGATATCAGTATCAGAACATACTACTACACTAATTGATAGGAGGAGTGACTTACATTGTGCCTGGGCCAGTACTGCAGATGGTGCTGGAGGGCTGATTATGTCGGATGCACACAGTACACTGCCTATACATGGTAAGGCACAGGTAGTGTCATGTTTGGCATCCCTTATACTTTATGTGTGAGTCAGAGAGAGGTGTTATTCCCTGGGTCACAATTGTGTCAGTGTATGTGCTATGCGTTGCCTCTTTTCCAAGGCCTGGGAATACTGGGCACGCCTCCTTTTGCCTACAGGGATAGGCTCAGGTAGTTCCTTCTCCAAGTCACTCTGTGCCTGTGATGGCCTTGGCAATGGTGGGGGGCTGTGTGGCCCTGCCCCATGTTGTTCCTGCTGCAGCTGTTTCCGCAGGATCATATTGTGTAGCATGGCACATACTATGAACATTTGTGTACATGTAGCTGGAGAGTACTGCAAGGCTCCACCAGATGTGTCAAGGCAGTGGAACCATGACTTGAGCATCGCAAACACAAGCTCTATAATGATTCTGGTTTGTGCATGTGCCTCATTATGGAGTTTTTGTTCAGGTGTGTTTGCATTTCTGATGGGTGTCATCAGCCATGGCTTCAGTGCATAGCCAGCATCCCCCACTAGGTGGCCATATGGGATGTCCCCACTTGTAAATGACTGACACAGCTGTGTCATATGCTAGCTGTGGGAGTTGTGATAGCTTCCAGGGCTGCCAGCACACACATTCATGATAATGCCCTGGGCATCGCACACGACCTGGCAGTTGATGGAGGGGAAGCCCTTGCAGTTTATGTAGACCCTACCCCACTTGTCGGGTGGTGCTTTGATGTTTATGTGCATGCAGTCTATATCACCCACTACCTCAGGGTATTCTGCTATGCGGTGGAAAAGATGCATATTGCTAGTCAATGCATCATGGGTGTTGAGGAAATATATGTGCTCACTGGCATGTGCTAACATGGCATCTAGGAACTGGTGGAGTACCCTGGATGCTGATGCCTGTGAGATCCCCATGATATCCCCAGCTGGCATTTGGAAGGTACCTGTGGTTAGTATTCTTAAGCCTACACATACCTTGGTATCCACTGGGATGGGTTCCCCTCTGTTGGTTCTGTTTGTGAGGTGGGGCCGGCACAGCTCAACAATTTGTGTAGAGTGTCCCTGTCCATCCTATAGTGCTCCACTATCTCCAGCTCATGTAGACCCTGGTAAGTTACCCTGCATCTGTACACTCTTCTCCTCCTCCTCACTGTGGGATGGTCATCAGAATTCACATCCTCACCACCCCCAGCCTCTTGCACATACTGATGTATGAGAGCAACAGCAGCCCCTAACATTTTGTTAGTTTTGTTAAGTAAAATTTCCCCATCTGTGTACACCAGTGGTGTAGAGTTTGCGGGAGAAAACAGACTGAAAGGTGTTTGCATAGTTTATAGTAGTTTGCTGGGCTGCTGTCTGTGTAATTGGCTGATTCTGATACATTTCACCTGCCAACTATGCTAGTTCTCCTTGATTGCCTTCCTACTGCTGTTTCCTCTTCCTATTTCCTCCCCATTTAAGCCCTGAGGTGCGCCGTGCATATCCAGTGCTCAGATGTGAACAGTGCTATTTCCTGTTTTTTTAATTTTTAACATTTTTTTTGTGTTTAAAACCCAGTGCGTGGCACACACACACCTGTTTAAGCAAGGAAAACAGTGCTTAACAATGTGAGACACACCCCTGTCCTTAGCTGTGTTTAGCTAAGGGCAAACACGGACCACAGAGGTCCAATAAGCTTACAGCATGCATAACATACCCCCTTATGAGGTCATCCACCTTTTCTACTTATACGATGGTATTGCTGCACCTGCACGGTTGGGTGCAAGTTAACACTGAGAGGAAATCTGTGATTCAGTATCAGTCCCCTCATTTGCATAAACCAGACTGCTAATTCATAGTTACCACACTCACACTGAGCCTTCCCCCTTAGCAACCACTATTCCCTGGTATTGTTGCCTTATGCATGCCATTGACTATTATGGCAAAATCCAGATTTGGGTATAAAAGTTTATTTCATCCTTTTTTTTTATTTTCGTGACGATCTCATTTGCGCACCGCTGCCCTATGTTTAAATTGCCAAGATCGGCCAAAATAAAATATAACTTGTTTTTTATAATATTTCAACAATTTTTAATGCCACTGACCATATATTTGGCCATTGGCATGCCTACTACAGAGAATACATGCTTTCTTTTGAGCAGTCATGCCTCCGTTTTGTAATCTGCAGAAATGTATTTAGTTAGTAACCGAATACATTTCTGCAGGTTACACTATTCCTGCACAGATGCCTGCCTGCTTCGTAAATCCCCAATTCACCTCATTTGCATGGTTTTCACCAGAAAATGAGGTAATTAGTATATGGAGTGGTGTCCATGTGGGAATAGTGTGGGGACGCTCGTTCATGTCTCGGGAACTCGATCCTGGATCGCTCGTCGGCCATATTGCATGTAGAGCTTGCTAAATCCGGGTAATGTGTTGACTGTAGTGAAAAATAAACAACAGGCCAGATTTATTAACAGTACATGAAGTGTAGTGATCATGTTAGTGTTGCTCAGTGCCATCAACATGATAGCATGCTGTTTGGTATTAATTGTGTAAACCGTCAAACACAGATAAACAGCAGAATATGCTAATGGCAGCATAAAGAGCATAAGTATATGCTTATGTCAGTCATGTCAGTTGCCCTGCTAGACAGGGGTCCCGGGAAGTAAATATTGTGGGAAAAACTATCCAGGGGATTGTTATGGCTAGGCTTGTATAGGCCCTCTGGCCGATAGCCTAGTGCCAGCCTGTGAACCTGTGAACTTGTGAATTAACCAATCTAATATGGCAGAACTATTCATGAAGCTATAAAGCAATTGTGTACACTTATTGTAGGCTTTAGCCATGCTCACCAAAACTCTTTGGAATACAGGCAGGATTACACTTAGAAAAAAAACAGGTTATGGGTTACTGCTGCTATTATTATGCTGTATGTGCAACGGGTTTTAAATCAGGATGATGCTGTTGTTGCTGCCAGACATCTATCAAGAAGAAGAAGAAGGGTGTTTAGACCCCATTTGACTTATCATGGACTGCATAAAACAGAAATTGTTGAGTGATACAGGGTGGGTAGGGCAACACTGAAGGAAATACATTACCTCTGCCACTCTCACCTCAGGCTGCAGGAAATCATGGAGAACTCATCCCGATGGAAATAAAGGTATGTTTAACATTAAATATACTAGCTACTGGCATTTTCCAGAGACCCACACTGGACATACACATAGGAAAACTGATGCCTGTCAGATTCTACCACCTTTAACCAGGTGATGGCTGTGTTCTGATAGCATCAGACAGTGACAACCCCCAAGAGCACAATTGTTACCTGTAGTAATGACAAGGTAAACTTGAAACCTATAAAGAAAAAAAAGGTTATATAACTGATTACTCTCATATTGAAATATGTATATACCCCTAAGTAAAGTTTGTTGTCCAAGGTGTACACTTATGTCAGTAATATCTCCTCTGTAAGATGTTTGTAACATACAGTTGCATTTTTGAAACAATAATGTGCAGCAAGCATTTTAATTGACTGCCATCCATAAAACATGGAGCAGATGAATTATACCCTAATTTGCACAATTATACCAAGAAACAAGACTGAAGTATCTAATTCTTCCAATGCTGTACTGACAGTACTAACTGAAATACAATTTAGTTCAATAATTATAGAAGTAATCCAATTAATTCTAACTATGACACTGAATAACAATGGTGGCCTGCTATACTAGCAAATCCTAGCATCACCAGGCATCACCAGGCAAAATAACATTTGCCCACAAAGTGATTACATATTGCTAACATATCTACAGTATGTCACATTTGGACTTCACATTCTCCTGTGTTGCTTGACTTTGATAGTGTGTTTTGTACATTGTTGTACATTGTGTAACTATATATGTAGGATGTTAGAGGCCAGCAGTGATCACCCTCATACTGTGTGCACTATTCTGCAAAGACATATATGATGTGTAGCTGCACAATGTTATTGTGCACTTCAAACACCTTTTAGCATAAACATCCTGCTAATAAACAGTGGTGATGACAACCATTTACCAGTGCACTGTCTCAGTTCTACCTCAACATGGTCATGTGGAGCTTGTCATTCAGGCAAATATGTTTAGCTTGTGATCTTGGGTAGTTATATGAAATCCATCCATTACTCAGGCTACATTGTATCACTGTTATTGTGACTGTACATGTCACTAACACTGTTGTCAAGCACATTTGTTTTGTACACATATAGATGTTAATACCTCTTACTAAAAGCTAGGCAAATTTGAAACATGGCAATGCTTTTACTCAGAGTAATGATGACATTTGCTTTCATGTTCATTACATAACATACATAGGAAGTGTTATCCTCTGACACAAGGGAATGAAACAAGATGCTGCAACATGCTGTCTGTTGTTGATGTACTAAAGCAATTACTGGCACACATATCCCATGTAAAAATAACAAGATGTAATGCTTTCACATAACCACATATGTCACAATTATACTGGCATTTCTACCATGGTGCACTCATCCTGGCAACTATCATGTATTGCCTGCTGTTAAATGTTCATGTGTTCAACATCCACATTCAGTGCCAGTTAGTATTGTTGTACCTTATATGATATGTACCACAGTCATAATGTGTCCAGTTACAGTTTGAGAATACTCCGTGTTCCATTTTATCATGGAAATTGTTTACCTCACATACATATGGTGCAATAATTTAGCATAGGTGGATTGTCATACTAGTTGTAAGACTTCCACTATGGTGCTTGTTGTTCATCCAGATGTCATTATTTAGTAGAGTTGCATCACTTAATGTTCAATTCCTGAAAAGGCCAACATTATATGAATGAACTGATGTTACGTAAACACCATTGTATGTAGTTATCCATTTTATGTTGGACAATGATACATCTTCACAAGTTGTGATTTCATGACAGTGAAATGTTTATTCGGAGGATGTCATGCACTGAGTGCAACTGTGGCATTTGCATTGATTACTGTCTTTTACAGCATACCTACACAGATAGACTTGTGTTAATTTCTGGGACAGTGGCATCCTATATGATGGAAACAGCTTCCTTGTCAAAGAAGCAGGCATATTGCAATGCTATGTGTTGTGTGGACAGTAAGACATGTAGCTCCTTTCCAGCATTGTGAATAAATCAGATTGTTCATATTATATTCATACACACACACACACACACACACACACACACACACACACACACACACACGCACACGCAAGCACACACACACACAAGCACACGCACATGCAAGCACACACATACACACACACAAGCACATACTAATTTCAGTTATTTGTGGCAGACTCCATTGCTATCTGATGTGGCACATGCTGTCAATACAGGAGTCTGGAGAGAGCCTTGTATAATAGTCAGGAGTTTGAATCTGGTAACATCTGTCTGTCAGACAACAGTGACTTACCCACTCTCACAAAGAACCAGCTTTTTCAGGTATTTTTTATACCCGGTCGGCCTTCAGTACACTTTATATGGTATGATAGCGCTGTACACCATTCGAGGGTGTTCTTCCTTACCTGACTGATATGTGTATGTCTGGGGCACCTGTGATTGTTAAACATCTCCCTGAAATTTGTCTGACTTATGTTTGTAAAATGGCATGATGCAAATGTTTCTTAGGCCTTTCCTTGCTCATATAGGTTCATAGGTAAGTAGTAGGCTACCTGCCCCTCTTACTGTTCATACCTGTAATGACAATAGTACTGCAGGCTTTTCTAATGAACCCGTGACTAGAATGAAGTAACTAAGAAAACAGAATGCAGCCCCTAGCATTGATACAGCAACCATTGATGCTCTTTCTACAGATTTTCCCCTGCAAGCCCCTTTACCAATAGACAACAGTCAAAGGAAGGGCCGGTTGAGGAGCAGAGCCCCCAGGGGACGTATATCCTATCAGAGCACCAGCAATTAAATATGGACAAGGAGCAGGAAATAGACAGTTAGGTTTTTAACATTTCTTCTTTTGTTTTAACAGATCAGCAGTTAGCAAAACTTAACAAAGGCCTTTCTTTCATACCTTCTCAAAGATCCACCTTAACTGATGTGTTGGTCAACCTTAGACTATTTGCATGAACTTTATCACTATCACTTTTTTATTCAGAGCAAACTACTAGTGAAACTTATTTTAAAAAGCCTAGTGCTTTTGTCCCTCCAACCACAAACTGGATTATATAGTCCTTTGTCTCTTTATGTGATGATGAGATCCATAAGAGTTTAAACTGTGGGCATAAACGTCATTTTTGTAATTTGTCAGCTGCAGATTCCCTAGCCCTTAAAGAGCTATGTGAGGCCTCACATTTGGAAATTTGACAAGCTGACGAGGGAGACGGGATTGTGATCATGGATAGATCTTTTTATATTGAACAGATGCTTGGCATGCTTTCTGAGATTCAAGATACAAGTACTTATTGATAGAGTACATGTTTTTTGTAAGACCTTCTAATAATGACTGGTCTCATAGACTCAAGGTTATATGATTATCTAGAGGTTGAACATCCTGTTACACCTGTTTTATATGGACTACCTAAAGTCCATAAGGATCATGTGAGATCTTCCCTCTGACCCATCCTTTCTAGTAAAGGCTGGGTTACTGAGCCTTTATCAATTTATATTGAAAAAGAACTTAGGGCCACTTTTGGATACTGTACCTACAATTCTGAGATATTCTAAGTCTTTTTTGCATGACTTGTATAAGTGGTTGATTAGTTTTCATGGGAATACCAATTTTTTGTTAGTTACTCTTGATGTAGCATCTTTATTTACTGTGACCCCCAATGAGTACAGAATAAAGACTATTCACACTTTCTTAGTTTGTAAGACATATTTTGATATGAATAAGATTGACGTTTTATATACACTACTTAAACTAGTCTTGAAAAATAATGCATTTACATTTGACAATAAATTTTACTTCCAAAAGACAGTTGTTACAATGGGCACTCATGTGCCAACACTTATGCCATTTTAGTGTTGGCACTATGGGAAAATGAAAAGGTTTTTGTTGATAACCCCTTATTTGCATCTGTATATTTTTATAGACACTTTGTGGATGACATCTTTTTTATTTGGGGAAATACAGAAGTTAAGCTTAATGAATTTATAAAGTATCTCCTTACTCCCACTACCTTCCTGAAATTTAGTGCCCAGTCATCTGCCAGTTGCATTAACTTTTTAGATGTGAGCATTATCAAGGATGAAATCAAACTACTTGGTACTAGTCTAGGAAAGACTGTAAGAAGAGCATTCTTCTTCACAAGACTAGTATGCATCCCAGGCATGTATCAAGTAATGTTATGAAAGGATAGTTCCTGAGGACTATGAGGCTTCACACTGGTAATGCTGATTTAAATCTGGCTTTATTAAGACTTGGAGAGGATTTTATAAGAAGGGGTTATACACCCACAGAGGCTGACTTATGTATTAATGAGGTACATGATAGCAGAGCAACTATAGGTAGACTTTTTTGCTCTGAGAGAGTGGAATTAGACACAAACAGAGACAATAGAGTTGCCCATGTTAAGAACAGACCTGTTTTTACTTTTTCAAGTAATACTACGCAGGTCTGTGAAGTTATTATGAAACATTGGCCCGTACTTTTATCAAATCCTGATTCCTGATATCAAGAAAGTTATTGACTAGGAACCGAAGTTCAGTTTTAGAAATAATCTTTCCCTGAAAAGACAAATCTGTTACAGAAATGTTAAAAAATACTTTTCTCTAAAATCCACTCATTGTAGTACTTTTAAATCTGGTGCATGTACAGCTTGCAAATGTATATTTTCCTGTACCTCATTTCATCAGCCTACTGGTGTAAGTTTTTATTTTTACCATTTTGCACATTGTGGAAGCTCTGATCTTGTTTATATGGCTATCTGTACTGCCTGTGATGCATTCTATATAGGAATGACAAACTGTACCCTTAGGGACAGGATTTTAGAGCATGTTTATGATATTCAAAGGAAGAGAGACACCAATGCTTTTGCAAGATATGTCAAAGCAAGAGGTACTGAACAATCATTTAAGTTTTTTGTTTTACAGCTAGTTAGTCTGAATAATAGGGGTAGTGATATTAGAAATTTAACTGAGCAAGAAGAGCAGAAGTGGATTCTGAAGATTAAATCTTACTGTGAACCAGGTTTAAATGATAAAATGAGTATTAAGCCTTTTCTTAAGAGTCACTCACTGAAGCACTGAGTGGGTGTTACTCTTTTGAGGCTTGTTTTTTTAAGTTAGCTTACTGGCTGAATTATTTTTTCTGTGTTAGATGACATCATTGCTAATTAAGTCTCCTCTGATGTTTAACTGGTTATGCTGATTATTTAAACTCTTTGTTTTAACATGTTTTTATAGTCTGAAGAAGAAATCTTGTTCCGGAAGTGCTTACCTTGGTTTTTAACTGGTGTTTCCATTAAACTGTTGGCTCCTTAGCTGGGGATGTTTGGAGTCATCCTTGTTTTTCTACAAGTTTGGTTTGTGTGGCTCCAGCTTTTGCTTGTCTGCTGTTTCTTTGTGCTGCATTTTAAACCTAGCCAATTTCTCTTTCAATTGTGGGAATTAAATCATGTACCTTGTGACCGTGAGGTAAATACTTAATTGTTAATATGTGGACCATTTTAAGCTTAACCAATTTCTCCTTAGTGAGGATCAAACCTTGTATCTCTTGTCTGCGAGGTAAACACCTTAACCATTATGCTAACCTCCTACCTCTTCATAAGGTCATTATCGTCCTTATTACATGTTTTTCTTCAGACATGATTAATACTGTAATTGTTTCCGTCATACTATACAGCCTAATGGCAGATGTGTGATTCCATAAACATTTCTTACTGTATGGCATGCTGCGAGACCATCAGAAAATGTGACTGGTCCTCTGTTACAACACTTTCTATTATGTTGCTGCTTTTGAATTGCTGTATGTTACTGTTCCCTGTAATTGCACGTGAGCGTGCCCAGTATTACTATCTCAGACATATTTGCAAATCAGCTATAACAAAACTGGATTCTCGACGTCATCTACTTTGTCTTTTCATTGGTCACTTATGTATGTTGTTTGTTATTAGATTGCCCTGTAGTATTTATATACCATACAACATTTGCTTGTCTGTTACATGCTAGGTGATAAACCACCGTTCCTCTTGGTTCATAGTGCTATTTGTATGGTACCACTGTCATTTGTTTGCATAAACATATCCATTTATTAGTTACCTGACATTACAGCTATAAGGTCCTTTTACTCTTCTGTATACATGGTTGAGATAGATAATACAGTGTTGCTGTCAGCTTGCATACATAAATTCCTTGTATATACAGCCTTATATGCAATAACTAAATTCTGTGCATCCATCCCTTAAAGTATCTTCTGTCCTTGCCAGTTATTATCTCAAGTCAGTATTTAATTAACATGCATATCACATTTGTACTCCCCTTTGTTACACTACAGCTTTATGCCCCTATCACATCCTTTATTAGAGTGTCTGTTATTATTTATGGGTGTAAATGTGAGACTGACATTCACATTAATTATCAATACATCAATATTGCAGCTTTTATGTCAGAAATGCTTCTTTAACACTTTAATCCCATTTGCCTGCGAGATATGAGTACACTTAACTTTACACATTTCCCCTCTTTAGCATTACAAGATCATTATAACTCATTTTGTGTAAACATTTCCCCCATTTCACTTACCCTCACTCTTGATTATTTCCATGTACTTGCCATTAATATGTCTGGGCTGCAGCACATGCTCATGTCTGAGCACTGCCTATATGCGACCCATTTTTTTTACATAGTGTGCTCATACTTGCAAGTACTTTTCCATGGTCGCAAACATTATCGCTGGCCACGAAAAGCTACTTGCAACCATGTATGTGTGATGAGCACCGTGCATATTCGATTTGCACTGCTGCTCATCATACTAACATGCTTACAGGGTACTTGCATGATTGTTAATGAATCCTTGGGAGCAAAACGCTTTTTTTTGGATTGCAAATAAATAAATAAATAAATAATAATAATAAATTTTGGGAAAAGTTTAAAAGTGAATTCAGACAAGAAAGATTTAAATGTATAAATATGAGTAGAATATTATAAGGGAAGCAACATAAAGTAAAGAAATGCAATACTAATAAATGGGATAAAGTACTATTTGTGACAATATGAGTGCTGTGGAGAAAATATGTAAAAAATGTGTTATATAACAAGTAAATGGAAGAGAATGATGCCTTAACTGAGATAATTAGATGTTGTGAAAGAAAGAGCAGGGATAGATGATAAATGTAAAAGAAAAAAGAATGAAATAAATAGAACAGTTTATTTGTTTTGTATCAATAATAATTCTAGGCAAGAATGTAAAAAATGAGTGTGAAAATAATTGATTTAAAGTTTTTATATGGTATAAAATTAATGTAAATGCTAATAAAGCACCCCATTCTTCTTGGTAAGTGCCATGAGATCTTTTGAATCCACCTGAGCTACCATCAACAGATGGTGCCTTGGTTTAACATCTTATTCAAAAGACAGCACACTCAGGAGTGCAGCACCCCCTTATGTTGCACTGCAATGTCATTAATGGAAAATTAGTCCAACTACCTTGTGTGGGAATAGAGTCACCAGAACCTTCTTAATTTCATCTTGTTTTGATGTTGATATGTTTACTGCATGTCTGCCTCATTGAAATCTTTATTGACTATCCTTTGCCTAAAATGGTACTATGGAATAGCAAGGGTTTTAGTCACTATGTGGAAGCCTTTCAGCAAGAGGTTCATGCTATCCCTTGAAAAGCAAGTAAGACTATTAATCATCTCATTTCATGCTGATACATACTCAATCCCCCTAGAATGACACCAATTATTTAGGCATCGTTTGTGGAAAAGGGAGGGTTCCACTCAGTATCAGGGTCTTGCTTGCATTTTTGACATCCACGTAAAGTTCAGACTTGCCTCTTTCCATCTTCCTCAAGGTGTTTTACACCAGGTCTTTCGCCCCCGCATGCACAGCTACCATATCATGGTTATATTTCTACAGTGCCTAAAGGTGCTTAAGATATCTGAGATCATAGGTTCATAGGTTCATAGGTTTATACTAGGTTATCTGCCCTAAGGCATTTATAAGCCTAGCCCAAATTTTCGCCACCTTATATGAAAAATACTGTGCCCATTAGTTTGTTGTGCCTCTGTCCAGCAGTGACACAGAGATGATTCAGATCTCCCATCCACAGGTCTAGATTTCTCTTGAACAGAGTCAGCGAGGTGCTCTGCCTCACATGGACCGGGATTTTATTCCACAGCATAGGGAGTCTCTGAGTGATAAATCTATCCCTCCAGCACATCCTATTTATATCCATGCTAAGGTTTCGCTTGCTCTAGTGGTTTTGGTGGATTTGGATTTTTGAGGTGGAGCATGTCCATTAATTCCGGGTTGGACATGGCCTTGTATGTCAGGCACATGTCACCTCTGAGCAGGCGGTATGCGACTGAATAGAGCTGGAGTTTCTTCAATCTGGCAGCATATGACAGATTTTGGAGTCCCTTTATCCTTTTGGTGAGGAACTTTTGGGGTCTCTCCAATTGGTGCAGATGCCGGGTGAGATACATCCCGAATGGGGCGATCATTGGTCTGATAAGTGAAGAGTACAGGGAACAATGACCTCACTAGATCTGGATGTGAATCCCTTCATGATCAGGTGGGCAATGTAGAAGGTCTTTCTAAGCACTTTAGCAGCGTGAGTGTGGAAAGAAAGGCCACTGTCAACCTGGGTCCCCAGGTCCCTGATAACCTCTTCTGTGTTTAGTGGATTGCCACCTATATGGTAGCTTGGGGTTACCTTGTTTTTATGACTATACATTTTTGGCGTTTAACTTCAGGCCATGGCTCTGGCACCAGCTATCTGTTTCCGTGAGTCTCTTCTGAAGGATATCCGTGTCCGATGCACTTTCCACTATGGCACCCAGTTTGCAGTCGTCTGCAAACTTTGTCAAAGTCCTCCCATGTTGGCCTGTACATCTGAGAAGTAGATGCCAAACAATAGGGGCCAAGGACCGAGCCCTGTGGGACACCACTTGGGAGTCTGACATAGCGCCAGCAACTCTAACCCTGTGGGTTCTGTCCTTAAGCCAGTTTGCAACCCATCTTGTGACATATGGGTTTACATTTAAGCTGGTAAGTATTTCTACAATGCAAGGTCAAGGTAGGCTGTATGGACTCCCTTTCCCTCATCAATGGCCTTGGTGACTGTTTGAAGAAGTCGACCAAGTTCAAAAGGCATGATCTTCCCTTGACAAAGCCAAACTGGGTCTGGTCCAATGTCTGCAAGTCCCCTATATCTTTGTTTATGAGCTCCATTATGATCCTCTCCATAGCTTTGCAGACTAGACTTGTTAAGCTTATGGGGCGGTAATTACCAGGGTCGGAGTGGGACCACAGTTGCCGTACGCCACTCCTTGGGCACGTATCCTGTGGTAAGGCTGAGATTAAACAGCTGCCTTATGTGCGGGTTTAATTCCTCATTTAGCTCGTGTAGCACACAGCCGGCAGTTTTAGATCCTGCATCTAAAACACAACTCACCATCACCCTGTCTTTGTCCAACCTAGTCACTGGGGACTCTGTGTCTCTCAATATGGGGTGTCCTGTCACTACAACATTTTTATTTGTATCATAGACTGGTGTACTGGAATTGATGCCTTTTGTCTTTTGGTGACCCTTTGTTACAGGTGAGGTGTTATATAATGTGGTGAATTATTTTTCTTAGACTTAATCCTCATGTTCTAGGAGGCTTAGTTAAGGATTTCTTTGCAGCATCAGCATATGAGTCCTGCCACAAGAATAACTGCTACAAGTTCTGGATGACTCAGACACTTGTCCAAAACTGGCTACTTTCTGTAACTTTGAAAACTAACTAAAAACTAAATAATTTTAGCAGCATGGATATTAGTTCAATTAACAGCACAGAAACCACTTGAAATGCAGTACAAACTATAAAATGGCTTTGATTAATAGCTATAACTTCAGTTTGGATGAACACAGTAAAAGTGCAGAAAGGTGACAGAACCCTCACAAAATGATTTAACTGGCTAGGCACAGCACAAAAACACATGAAATTCAGCACAAACTATAAAATAACTTCAATTAACCATGGTGACTTCAACTTCAGAGAAAACACAGTGAAATGCTGAAAATGACAGAATCCAACAAAACATTATTCAAATAGCTAGGGAATTTTATAACTAGCAGAATAAATATAGTACTTTCCTGTTTATCCGATGCAAAATGTAGTCAAAGCATAATTTTTTAGCCTGTGCACAGGTGTGAAGTTTCCAGGAGTCTTTAGAATAAGACAGCTAAACCTCTAACCAATACTGTCATTTCCCCCAGAACTGTAACAATTATAGTCCTGCCACAGTAATAATTACTACATGCTTTAGAAGACTCACACGTATGACCTAAACTGGCTGTTTGCTACAACTTTGAAAAAATGACTAAAGCAGAGCCAATAAATGCAGCAATGATGATTAATTAACTCATTCACTCCAGAGCAGCTCAGAAAAAGCTGCCTGCTTAATTCCACCATGGGAACAGCAGTGCAGCCTGAGCTCATTTTCAGAAAATCCATTTCTAATACCAAACAGAAAACAAATGTTCATAATTCTTCAACTATAAGAGCTAGACTAAAAATGTAAATGTGAAAGTTATTCAGCAGACACTGACCTTTCCAACAGTATAAATAGTGTGTACCAAAGTTATTATTAAATATTTGGCAAGGAATGCTGATATTGTGCATATTTTTTACCTTTTTGGAAAAGCAAAGCACAATATCTTGGTCAATGTATCATGCAGACCCATACAATTTGTATTTAATTTGTTTGTATGAATGTCAGCTTTAAAGTGATACCTTACCCATTACTGTGTGATGCTCCTTTACAGAGATATTCACAAAAATATGATTAATATAATATTTCTCATAATTGATAATACACAAAGCATAATATCTCAAGACCCGTAGCAGACAGATACTACATATCAGTGTAGAACATCATCTCAATGTCAGCTTCAAAATGATGCATCATTTGTGTCATCACCATGCTCTCTTGCAAAGATATGGGCATAATAATGAGAAGTATTGGAAATGTATAATTTTCATAATCCTGCAAGTATAATTTTCATAATCCTGCAAGACTAAATGAACTGTGATATCTGTACATGTGTACAGTCCACAGACACAGTTCTTTTACCATGTTGTAAGGAGTAATGCTGTCTTCAAAATGAAGTATTACTTGGCACACTGACCTGCTCCCTTGCAAAGTTATTTACCAAAATATGAAAAAAATCATAATTTCCATAACCTAAGTCTGAAACAATATCTGTACATGTGTACAACATACAGGCACATTTATTTTACCATGTTGGAGCTATCAATACTGTCTTTAAAATGAGATATTACTTAGCACATTCAGATTCTCCACTGCAAAGTTATTTACCAAATATGAAAAGAAAAATCATATTTCCATAATCTAAGTCTGAAATAAACTTTGATATATGTACATGTGTAGAACATACAGGCACAGTTATATTACCATGTTGGAACTATCAACACTGGCTTTAAAATGATGTAGTACTTAGCACATTCAGATGCTCTCTTGCAAAGTTATTTACCAAAATATGAAAAAAATCATCATTTCCATAACCTGAGTCCTAAAAAAATATCTGTACATGTGTACAGCATTCAGACCCAGTTGTTTTACCATGTAGACACATATGATTGTAAATATACACATTCTTGGTGTAGCCAACATATTGCTGAATGGGTACATGTAAAGAGAAAAAGCAAGGTAAGGAACACCACTCCACTAATGAACCCAGGACAGGCATGGGACTTCAGTGGCAGGCTAGGCCATTTGATCTGTCCGATAGCTGTGCTGGCTACCCACTCAGACAGCTGATACCACAACAGTCTCACGACCACCTTAAGTGTCAGCAGTCTGCCTTACCTATGCCTTTTTGCCTTTTCTCTTTACATGTGTCTATTCAGCAATGGACCTAAGGGATCAAGTTCTGTGTTACTAAGCCCTTCCTGTCATCTAAACTCTACACATACCTGATACAAGCAGAATAAAAAAGAAGTATTGCATGATCATTACTGACATATTAGATTGTATGTGGTAGCACTCTCCTGAAACACTTGTTCTTTCTCAACATCTTCACCAGCTCCTTACCACAGTTATTTGCCAATCTCAGAAAAATATATTTTACACAACGCATTTCATAATAGAGTTTTACTTGCCATAGGTTCATAGGTAGGTACTAGGCTATTGGCCCTAGGGCCTATATAAGCCTAGCCAAAAGTTATACTGGCTTTCACCACCCAAGAAAATTATTTTCCTGTGCCACTGTCAAGCAGAGCCACAGAAGTGATCCTCGGGGTGAATCATGTTACCAATCCTGCATAGCTCTCCTCATGCCATTGTGGAGGTCAGTCAAGAACAACGCAATGCCCTCCTCAGTTAGGTGAACACCATCCCTTCTGAGCAGGAGAACATCTTCTGCGGTGACGCTGTCATGGCAGATTGCAGATCCACCAACCCTGTGCATCAAGCCATGCATGAACCCATTCTGTAAACATCTGGCATTGTGCACTGCCCGTTGACTATTTGCTGTTTTCCATATCTGGCGAGGAATTATGTCAGACCACACAAAATGACAACGTGGCCACCACGACTGCAGATGTTCAAAAATTACTCTGATTTGAAACCGTAGCCTTCCGAGTGGGTGATGACATCATTCCCTCCAATGTGCAGCACAAGAATGTCGGGCTCAGGGTAATGGAGCACGTCTCTTCCAACAACTGCAGTAGTACTCCACTCCAATGCATACCTCTTCTTGTAATCCAGTACACCTTCACACTAGATGTGGGGAATCTCAAGTTGTAGTGGTTTTCACTTAAGGAGGCATGGCTAGCAGCCCAGTGAATGTAGGAATGGCCGCATACCCACACTCTCACTTGTTGTTCTCCTGCTCGTGTAGCCTTATCAGTGTCAGAAGGTGGATGAACCTGCAAAGGGAAGAAAATGCAAACAGATTACTACTGATGTTTGAGAGATGTATTGGAGACTACATATGTATGTATATCATATGCATTTCCTGGTTAGCCCATACAAATCTTCACTCCTATCCACAGGGGCATTATTCTTTTCATAAGGTACATAAGTGGTGATGATGCTGCAGAGGTACATACCTAACACTCTTGAAAACAAATTACACACAATGACTGACAAGGGGGCACAGAAAGGGCACATGTAAAGAGAAAAAGCAGGGTAAGCACCACCACTCTACTAATATGCTGAGGATTGGCATGGGGCCTCAGCTCATGGGTGTCTGAAGTGTCCCATACCTATGCTGGCTACCCACTCAGACTGCTGGTAGCAGCCATGACTCATGATTGCATGCAATGCCAGCACTCTGCCTTACCTCTGCCTTTTCCATTTACATGTGTACTATAAGCAATGGCCTTAAGGAGTCAAAGGAGGGAGCTAATGTAAAGCCTTTTGACATGACCTACATACATTTACTACAGCAGAAGGGAGGAGGACTGAGTGGAGAGCGAAACTAAGACAACATGTGAAAGGACTAAGCCTGTCCCAGGCTGTGTCTTTTTGCATGTCTCCTTTCCCGGAGGGAAGCATTGCATCACAGTGGCACCCCTGAGGCCATGCTTACCTGGGACAGCAGCACTGTGGGACTGAGCTGAACAGTCTCCAAGTTCCCAACTGCAATCCTGGTCAATCATAGGATCCATGGTGGCTGGGTATGTCCCCTCATGATGCACCCACTAACACAAGATCAGTTGGCACAAGTCTCTGAAGAGGAACCTTCCTGGCCTTGGTGCATAAGGACTTGCCCAGTAACTGACAAGGGGGCACAGAAAGGGCACATGAAAGAGAAAAAGCAGGTAAGTACTGCCACTCCACTAAAAAAGTAGTAATTCCAGTTATCTCATCTAACCATCACTCTGGTTACAATAAGACACAGCACTGTTTGTTATCCATCATTCCAACATTTCTTCAATGTATTTATCATTCATTTTCCTCAATATAGTATGTACATACTGTTAACAGATAATAAATTATTCTTGAAAGCTGGATACATAAAAAAATATTATTTATATATATATATATTTGTGTTTATGTAAATATGTGCAAGTACAGTATGTACATACATATATGCACAGACATAGATAAATAGATTGATAGATAGATAGATAGATAGATAGATAGATAGATAGATAGATAGATATACACACAGAAAGAAAACATCAGAGGTTTTGGAGGGTAGGTAGTTGAAGAAGGAGGGGGTGGCTTGCAAAAACTCCAAGCAGAGAAAAAAACACAATCTGGCTTGTGCATTCATCAATGTGATAACAATTTCTACTTATGTGAATAACAGTGACAGCTGTTGAGAGTTTTACCTGAAAAGTGATAATGACTCAGTGCTATATTGTAACTGCACTTATTGTTAATGTGATAATGATCTGCCTTTCATTAGTGCAAAGTTATGCAGGCTCAGACACAGGTGATAATTGCTACACATGACCTATTGAGTAGGCATTCATTATACCTATTATATTACCTTGTGCAGCTGTTACGTAACACAGACTCATTATCATCTGTTAGGAGAAGACCTGAGTAATTCAGTAAAAATAGTATAACACTTCGATATTACTGAGCCATTCCTCCCACTTAATTTCCACACACGACTGACAAAGCCAGGAGAAATGTGCAAAATATATGGTAGCTCCATGCTGGTAGTATTCAGTAACTAATAACCTTTACCTCACTCAGGCAACTACTGAGTATAGTCAGAAAGAGAATTACAAGCAGAAATGGCTAAGTTATCTGGTGCAGGCGTGTAAGAATTTGTCCAAAAAGTAGTAATTCATGATATCTCACCTAACCATTCCTCTGGTTACAATAAGACACAGAAGTAAAAAATGCAGAAATATTGTACAGAGTATGTAGTTGAGCAATGCCAACAATCAGCAATAAAATACTAAGCCTCTCATACCACCCATACATTTTCCAGTAGAAAGAAAGACTAAATCAGACTATACATTCAGAATGTTTGGATATATTGATCAGCACTGTTCCTGTTATCCATCATTCCAACATTTCTACATAACCAGGGATATGTTTAAAATGTTAGTATTGTTAACCTGAGAAGTATTTCCCCAAGGAGCATCTCCATTAGTATGTCCAGATATACAAATGCACCACCCTGAGACATTCAGTCAAGCAACCCCTTCTGCAAAATGTTGAGGTATGCACATTTCTTTGTCTGAAGCATGTGGGAAAATGTGTTATGGTCTGATGAGACCAAGGTTGAACTTTTTGGCCACAATTCCAAAATGGACATTTGGCACAAAAACAACACTTTGTATCACCAAAAGAACACCATCCCCACGGTGAAGTGGTGGCAGTATCATGCTTTAGGGTTGCTTTTCTTCAGCTGGAAATGGGGATTTATTCAAGGTGGAGGGAATTATGAACAGTTCCAAATACCAGTCACTTTTGTCCCAAAACCTTCAGGGGTCTGCTAGAAAGCTGAAGATGAAGAGGAATTTCACCTTACACCATGACAGTGACCCCAAGCTTACATCCAAATCACACAATCATGGCTTCACTAGAAGAAAATGAAAGGTTTGGAATGGCTCTGCCACAGCCCAGACCTAACGCCAATAGAAAATCTGCGCAGTGACCTGAAGAGGGTTGTCCACAAGAAATGCCTTCACAATCTTTCATTTGTTCCCAGTTAATTCAAGTACACGTTTGAAAGCTGGACATATAAAAAAACTTTATCATAATCATCTCTGAAGCCTGAGCTTTTTATACCATATTTGTACCACAATACTCTAACAAACAGATCATCTCAAAGAACAGGTCATGGCACCATGGTATGGATTACAGTAAGCCAGTGAATAGGTATGACACAGGCAGCTGCCTGGACAATAAAATGGCCAAATGGAATTTCCAATTATGCAAAAGCTTTTCGTGACACAATAATGAATTCTTTTCCCCAGCACCTCCATCACTTGTTTGTGTTGTATATGCACAAGCACCGAAATGACATAATAAACTATTTTGCCCAATGCTCACTTCAGCAGTCTGAGCATGTATGCAGAAGCACTCCCCTGATACACCAGTGAATTATATCCCCAAACAACATCTTCATTAATACATGCAGGTATACACATGCACCAGAATGAAACATTCACCCAAGCAAACCCATTCACTAAAATGTTGACATATGCACAATCACCAAAAATGAGACCTTTCACTAAACGACCCTTCAGTAACATTTGCTAGTATGTGCAACCACCAAAATGAAGCATTCTCCCAAGCAACCTGTTAAATAAAATGATGCAAGTCTCAGGCTATCTTGGTCAAGCATTTATATGCTGCTTTTGTCCATTAGGGACATACAGGCCAAAACAGGGGGAAAATATCCAATCAACTGGGAGGCACCACAGTGGAGACTCTGGTTACTGTTCAATGCCATACGTAGCTACAACTTGGTGAGGATACTATAAGATCTATCTGCAAGCTTTGGCATTTAGTCACTGTATCAGTGTTCCCCAGATGCACTACATTAAGTGAAGGCAGTCCTAGCTGAATGCAGCAATCATTTTGCATCGTTCTTTATTTTCACATGAAAAATGGACTACAGTTCAGATATATTATTATTACTTCATTCTGACAGAGGTCTGGGCAAAGTTTTTCTGCCATTGGAGGGACTGCCACTGGGCCAACTGTTTATTGGTGGTCGAGATGTAGAGAGTAATGGCTGCACAGGTGACAATGAGGAGACAGCAGGCCAGTGAGGTGTGTAATGCTTAATAATCCAGGGGTGGTCACCTTTTTTTTGGGGGGGGCAGCAGGAGGGTTGCCAACTTTTCATGTCAAAAATTCTGGACATGTACATGAAAGCAGAATGCATGAAATTTAGGTACCCCCCACACAAACACAGATACACACAAACGCACACACAACCATTCCAGAGTCCGATTACTTGGCTAGTTCTCCATTTATACCCAGTTGCCATACACTGGTCAAAACTCGCAGTGTGAATACTTTCTGCTTTACCCCTACAATGATTACAGATACTTGGATTTAATTTAGAAGTTTTATTTCAAATTTTGTAGCACAAACACTGATAGACATTTGTAAGCATTAATAAGCATGATCTACCCTTAAAGAATCAAATGTTCCAGATGGCAGTGTCCAGCAAAAGACAGTTCTTCAGAGTTGAGGTAGGAGAGAGTGGAGATGGGGTTGACTGGGTTGACTATATATATAAACACACACACACACACAAATTGTATGCATAAGCACTTTACTGACTCAAACATTAACCATTCCCAACAATTACCCCTTCAGCAGCCCTTCCAAGTATGCCCATGAACCAAAACGACACATTGCCTGACCCCTTCAGCAGTATATCCGAGTATACGCAACCACTAAAATTAAACATTTGCCGCAAAGCCAAGTGTGATGCTGTCATTGATATAGGACACATTCAAATGCTTGACCTGACACAGTCTGATTATGTAAAAGGGAGTTCATGCCTGTTGAACCTGGTGGACTTTTTCGATAAGGTCATCAAAGCCCTCGACAAAGGCAGATCTGTGCATATGGTCTCCAAGTTTACAGTTTTTTTTTTTCATTTTTTTGGCACTAAAAATTTCAAGTGCTGACATTTCAAATGGGGGTCTAGATGGACAGCACCACAGAGGGGATATCACTGAAAGATACTTTTGGTGAATGTTAGGTTTTGTACTTTTCTCCTGTGTTGAGTAACATTGAAGTTGGTATATATAAGCTGGAGATGAAGGTTCTCTGAAAAAAAAGGAGATTCTGTTACTTGCTAAAAGTGGCTTTCAGTGATAATTTGTCATATTTTTGTACTTGGGGCAAATATTGATGCATACAGAAGAGAACTGACAATAATATTTTGTAATGTCACTTATTTAAATGATCTAAGTTTAAAAAAAATCTTATTATATATTGGACATTTCACTCTGTTTTCTTTAGTCAGACTGATAAAGTGAACATCCTGTTATATCAGCAAGAATGAAAATAAACACATTTCACAATGCTGTAAAAAGTAAAGAGATATATTATTCCCTATGCAATAGTAGCAGTGCAAAAAAAAACTACATACAAAATACACATTCTAAAACAGATTATAAATAAATAAATAAATAAAATATATTTAAATTCGTTAGTGTGTGTAATCTAAAAAACAATCCAGTGTTTTACACTTATTCATTCACATAACGATTAGACCTACTGTCAGTTAAATTTGATGCCAGTAGAATGTTTATCAGATAGGTTTCTATAAACTCATTTCATAAAATATCAGGATTTGCAGGCAGAATGACAGCAATGTGGAAGAAAGACCATTCCAATAGTAGTAGGAGCAACAGAGCACAGAAGTTCTACATTCCTGATCTAACAGTCTTTATTGACAAGGCTAGCTTATTTTTGTCACGAACGTGAACAATGTCCCGGGGGGGGGGGCACAAACCACAAGTACTATGGAAAATGAGAGGGGATTAGTACCATTTTAAAATATGTAGTACAGTAGGAAACGTAATTGTTTTGACAGCACAGTTTTAGTGTTAAGAACAGAAACAAAAAGCGGTATGGCACAAATTAGGAGAAGGCTCATGCCAATGCTGTCATTTAAGCAATTTGATCTGCCTTCACACTCATAAAAACACTCCGCACAAAAAGGACACAGCTGTGCCACCTTATACCCATTTTCCCAACATCTCACATTATCACAATTAGCAGGTCTCCATTCCACTGCAGCAGCCAAATGGAATTTCCAATTATGCAAACCATAGGAACAGAACGAGGCACTGCATCAACAACAAGGGGGAGGGGCACAGCTATCTCCGGAGATATGGGCTCAGTTGACAACACTACGTAAGTACAAGGACCACTGCTGTACCAACCTGTGCATGTTACACACTGAAAAAACTACACACTTTCATATAAATTAGTAACAACTACTGATCTGTATTTACTATTTACTAACAAAAGATAACGAGTGTCCTCTCCGCCAGAGACAAGTACCTCGCGCAAACTATTCTGTCTTCAACACCAAAAAACAAAGTGGTCAATGAAGCTTAACAGATCAGTTATAAAATATGGGCATAAACAATTGTAAAGATGTAAAAGAAAGCAAGAAGCCAGACAAATGAAGGCGCCAGAGCTTGTCACAGCTCACACTGTGCAAATACATGCACACACTCTCATCACTTGTAAACTCCTTCAATTGATCAAAACCAAAAGTCAAACAGCAAGCCCCTTAACAGCTGTCAAAACAAGAGTGCAGTTAATAGTACTAATAAGATGTTACGTCAAAATGAACACAATCAACAATCAAATAAATTGTTTCTTATAATCCCCTGCAATAACCAAACAAATAAGATGAGTGCATGTCACAGGAAATTTGCCCTCACCTTACTTAGCTGCTGTAGTCAGAGAAAGTGCCAGCAGGGCCTACGAACTCTCATCCTACAGCTAGCAGTATAATGGTTGCCTCCTCCTGCTCCACTACTGCAATGTAACAATATAAAACTCGGCTGTGTATGATTACTTTACTGATACAGCAAATATTCCTATGGCCTGTTAGGGGGACAGAGAGCAGAGTCTACTGGTCAACAGCAGCCTGCGTTCAGTAGCTTGTTTGTATATGTTTTTTCCTCTCCCTAATCGTATGGCAAAAGGGGAATGCTACACTCAGCGGATATGTATCCAGGTCACAACTACTGTCACTCTATACATGCCAAGCCTCCAAGAGGCACATAACTAACGACAATGTGCCCATTATAAGAAAATCCTCAAAACTCTTTTACATTTTCAAAAAAAATAATACACCCGATGCTGAAAAAAAACTTTATGCACTGTTGGGTCTTAGCATCATGTTTTTTTTACCCGACTCCTTCTTACAACACACCCAAGCACAGTTCTTTACATTTTAAGTATACTTTGTCTGCCGTTGGAAAGTAATTCTCTGTCATGTCTTATAACTACAGCAATAATTTGACTATGCGAGAAGCAAAGCTGGCACCATCCTACTTTATTCTGGATTGGGGTGAAATGGTCCATAGAAGAGACTTGCACAGACAGATCTCTGGTGCAGGTCCTTCTGCTTTAGAAGAACTCCCGTTTGGTGAAGTGTCCAATGAAAATAAATAGAGGGATCCAGCAGTAAATTCTGCACAAGCAAGAAAAGCAAAGGGATTTTTATTGTTGGACCCCTATTAGCACAGAACAAAGGATTTTTACATCATGCCACCGCTTGATTAAGCACATAGAAAACCAGCTTACTATGGAGAAGAAAGTACAGAGTGATTTGCAAGCCGATTTTCTCAGAAAACTGAAATATTAACACCATGTAACTCAATGCTGAAAATTAAGCTGACAAGGTACCTGACAAAGTTCAGTTACTTTTACAACTTAATTTTCAGCAGTGGAGTTACTATCTGACTCCAAAAGTTAAGTGTGCTGGGAGAAGGCAATCTGGTTTAACAACATGGAGTTCCTATCGTCTCACAGCGCACTCGGGTGTAACCACAGAGGCACCATGAGAAGGTAGTCAGGGTTAATGAGTTAAAGCACAAAACACTTCAATTAATAGCTGTAACTCCAAATTCAGAGAAGACAGCAAAAAGTACAGAAAGATAATAGAACCTACTTAAAACTCATTCAAATATCTAGCCACAGCACATAAACTACTTGAAATGCAACACAAACTGTAAAATGACTTCAGTGAATATCTGTAACATCAAATTCAGAGAAAACACAGTAAACATGCAGAAAAAGACAACACCAAACACTTAAAGCTAATTTAAATATATGGGTGACTTTATTTACATTAGAATAAATGTACTTTCCTCTTTACCAGATGCAGAAAAGGCATAAACATACCACTTTGTTTTTTAGTTTGTACATGGCTGTGTAGATTCTAGATGTCTTACCTAGGGATTCATGAAAGGACCAAGCATGAGCCATACTGCTTGTGCTAAAAAAGGGCCTGCTCCCATGATTAGAGTTGCCACCTTTCATCGTGGCTAAAATCAGAGTAAAGCCACACCCCTCACGTCATCAGCAACCCCGCTGGTTACTAATGCCTCCCATCCCCGTACTGCTATGGGTACCATATGTGTTAATCACATAGAAACAATATTGATGATCCACTGGGTATTATGCACCATCTGAGAGATGAAGGAATGGAAGCCCTTCTTGATGGTGTAGTCAACACCTTGTGGACCAGGTGGGGACTTGATATCAATGTTTGTGCAGTCAAGTGACTCACAAGATCTCAGATAAATGGTCTGTGCTGCAACACACCCATATAATGGTGATTCTCTCCTCTGCAGTCCTTAGGAACCATATATACTACTGAGGTACTGCAGTTTAATGTTGAGGAAAAGATGTAGAATACATGAGATGGCCACCTGTGAATCCTTAGCATGTCTTCCATAAGTCACAGCAAGTCCCTGTAAGCAGAACAGTTAATGTTACTCATTACTTAGTATCCACTGCTTGACCAATCCATGAATCATATTGCTTTATTATGTAGGCAACACAATTTGACAAGCTCTTGTGTGGGATTCCTGTCCACACAGAAGCAGTTCACAATCTGCTGGTTAGTCAAGTGGTGGTATTAGGCACTGAAATCACTTCTTGTGTTGGCATTGATGGTCACAACAAACCACACCATGGGCAGTGGCTTCAAGAGTGACAACTAACATGTGTGCCATAGCTGCTGCTAATATAACATCTTGTACACTGGCTATTCCTGACATTCAGAATAAATGAACACCATGGTATATCCTGCTGGTATATACATTTCTGAATCACTCATCCATGTTTGATTGTATCATTTGCAAAATCGCACTCTCTCATTTTCACTGGAAAACTCATTTCTACAGCATTATGTGATCATTTGCATAGCCTTTATACTGCATTAGTTTTACTCTAACTTAGCTGTGCTTTTTATATCTCTCAATTGCCTACACTGTGCACGTCATTACTTTCCATGTTATTGTCTACAGCACAATGTGCTACTTCTCTATTAAGGCCATCCTAGATGTGTGAAATTTTAAACTATATTTTCAGTAATGATGCAGCTGTGTATAGTGCAGTGCAATGTTTTTTACACTCACTGTTTTCTATTAAAAGTTTTATTACCTCATATGTTAATGGAACTCTATATGTGTTCTAAGTAGCTTGTTTAAAATGAAAGAAAAATTCTGTTTTGATTTGTAAACAATAGCCTCTCTGGAGTGCTGAACTAGGATTTCTGTCTTTTCTTCGTTGGACTGATGCTTAGATTAGAAAATCCTCTAGCTAACATAGAAATATAAGACATGACTTTACTTTCATCTTTGTTTTGGATTATAGACTTGTTGAACTCTAAACTTGGAAGCGGTATTACAGTTTTACAGGGACTGTAGAAGAAAGAAAATATAGTCTGTTTTCTCTGAGTCAGTAAGCCCAAACTTGTAAAATCTGCCAATGTGCCATCTGCAGCTACTTAATATTTTTCAGACATTTAGTGTTAGGCTATGTATGTCTGCAGAAAGTGATAGGAATAAGACTATTTAGATGCATTTAGAGATACTCTTTTGTCAACTACCTGTTTAAGTTTTTTTCTTTTGTTCTTTCTTGTGAAATTAATTACTTGCTTATATACTTAATTGTTTTATTCTGTCTTTTGCTTGATTTTCTATTAATTAAAGTGTTTTCATTTATTCAATCATAAAATGTTGTAGCAAGTGTTTTATTTATTAGTTTATAAGGGTAATCACAGAGCACTGGCATAACTGTTGACATCCAGTCATTTTGGGTAGAGATGTTTAGCTATAAGCTATTATAATATATATTTATGGTTGTGTCATTTAAAGAGTATACAGTAACTGTGAACTTTTTGCAAGCTCGGTCTAGCTGGTGGCAGCATATACTATGAATGCAGATTGAGGTGTTGGCAAGTGAGATGTATTAATAGCATCTCCTTCAAAAGATTTTGTGTGTGTGTGTGTGTGTGTGTGTGTGTGTGTGTGTGTGTGTGTGTGTGTGTGTGTGTGTCTGTGTGTGTGAGACTAGCTTTAACTAACTGAGTTATCATTGGAAAGGTTGCATTAGAAGACACTTGCCTGAGACTTATTGTGGGTGAAATCTCTGGAAACCTAATTATTATTCTGTTTGCCCCGTTTAGCTCATTTCTTTGCCTTCCCTCTCATATCATGCTTCTACCTATTCCTATATGCATTTTCTTATATGCTGCATACTCACTCCACCAGTATTTTAAAGACCACACTCTGATTAAACTTACATGGCTTTCTGCCTTTGCTACCTCCTATCCTAGGGATTTCCATCTTTTATCACCACCCTCCTGCCATCCTGATTTTAAATAACCATATCAGTTATGCTATATATCTGTCAAATTGTTGGACCTGCACAATCTCAGATACAGTGGCATCTTCTTAGCCATCTTAGTGTTAATGCTGTAGGACACCTTAACAGATATCTTGTATGTTTAGCCCAAGCCTCCTTTTGTGTAGGAACATGCTGGTGCCATTTGGGCTCTGCTTCTGTAGTTAACAGACCAAATACTGGCTGAATTCTACACTTAATCACTTCTGCTGAACCCCTTCCTTTTTATGAAATGATCCCTAAGCTACAATGAATGCACTGCCTTTGAACAATGGAAGCAGAGCTACCTTGCACTGAGTCTTATTGTAATATGTGAGAAGGTGAAACCAAAAAAATGGATATACTGCCAAAATATAACCCAGAAAAGTAATAAAAGCAGTATTCACGATGAACAAAGCCAAGTCCACCAGGTTATTGATTTTTATTCATTAGTTTAAAAACACACCACGTATACATCCACCATGAACGCCTTAATAAAACATTCACAAGCGTTTTCGTCATACAATAGACTTCATCAGATGACCAGCATGATTTAATTCCTTTAATTTATACTTTGACTCAATTATAATCTACCAATAAAATTCCACTATTCATTAAATAAATATCATTAAATTAAAAAAGGTTAAAATATCACAGTATATTAAATATGTAATTAGAAAATTTAAAATAAATCATTTATACTATCCTAAAAAAACTCACTTTAAAAGTATTTAATTATTAAAACTACTATTTAAAATTGTTTAATAAGCAGCAAAATCCAAGTCCTATACATACTTCAGTTAATAATGTGCTATTAATGCCCTCTAATGGTGACTAATATTATTACATTCAAAGTTTTGCAGACCTTAGCTTCAATAAAGGTACTATAGAAATGCAATCATTTAGACTGGGGGCTTTGTCAGCTTTCAAGGTAACCTGCCACCAAAGTTCTCTAAATTTTATTTTTTCTTCCCAAAGCCCCCCTCTAATATCACTTTTTACTTGTTCTAAAACAATAAATTTATATTTATAATTAGGACAAACTTTTGTGTGTTTATATAGAGCATTACTTTCCTTTTCCACGGAAATTTCATACACATGTTCGTAGATCCTTCTTTACAGTTTCCTTTCAGTCTCTCCTATGTAGAAGGATTTACAGTTTTCACAAATAGCTAAATATACTATACCTTTTGAATCACAATTATAATATTCCCCACTATTCACATATCTTCCTCTACTTTCTAAATAAAGTCTGTCACTATTTATAATATAGGTACATTGGGTACAATGCCCACATTTATATGTACCTATCCTGTTCTTCCTACGTTCTGTCTTATTTTTATTCTCTATTATAGATCTAATGTTTTGGGAATTCTTAAAAATTACTTTCTGAGGTATAATAGCTAAATTTTCTATATCAGAAATAGCCACAAATTTCCCCCATTCTTTTAAAAATATATTCTTAACCATACTATTCAAACCATTATATTCAAGTATTAGAGTTTGCTGGAATTCCTCCCCTTGGTGCTCATTATTGTTATTGTTATTTGTACCATTATTGATGTCTTTCTTCTTATGAATGGGACAAAATGTGTCAAATCTACCATTTTCTACTTCATTCCTTATCCGTGTAATGAATTCCAATGGGTAACCTCTTTCTAAAAACATTTTTTCTAGAAATTCACATTCCTTTTTAAAGTCTACGTCTGAACTTGTCATTCGGCTCCCACGGACAAATTGTCCCTTCACTATATTTCTTTTACAATGAAAGGGATGGGCACTTTCAAAATGTAAAAAAGAGTTGCAAAAAGTAGCCTTCCTAAATATTTTAGTTTTTAAATTCTGTTCATCTTTGTAGATTTCTAAGTCCAAATATTGCACATTAAATTCAGAGATATTATAGGTAAATTAAAAAAAATTAGTTGTATTTCCCATATATTCCATAAATTCTGCAAATTTTTCTCTTCCAGCTAACCAAAAAATTAATATATCATCTAAAAACCTTCTGTATAACATCCAACAGTTATTAAATACAGAATTTAAAATATATTTTTCCTCCCAATAAGCAAGAATTAAGTTAACATAAGTAGGGGCGCACGCTGTGCCCATTGTCACCCCCTGTATTTGTTGGAAAAATTCCCCATTAAAATGAATAAAATTATTTTTCAAAACTAATTCCATTAACCAAGTATTTATTAATTTATCATTCTGCGACAAAACTGAATCCTCATACACTATTTCTTCAAACATTTTTATGCCTTCTTCGTATGGAATGGAGGAAAACAAATCAATAATATCAATAGTGATAAACAATAGATGTTCATTGTTCAAACTGTCCAGTATTTCTTTCAACAAATCCCAAGAATCTTTTAAAATACACTTCCTTTTCATCCATACATTTTTTAATTTTTTATCAATAAATTTAGCTAAATGGGTAAGTTTTGGACCCTTCAGCCGATACTATCGGCCTAAAAGGAGGGTCTTCTTCACTTTTGTGAATCTTGGGTATACCAAATATCGTGGGGGTTCTAGGTTTATCTACTTTCAAATATTTAAAGGTACTATAATCTATTAATTCTTCATTTAGCATATCTTCCAAAACCATATCTATTTTATTATAAGCTATGTTCATTTCATTTAGGGAGACTATTGAATATCTCGTTTAATGCCATAGAATGATATTCATTCTACTTTCATATAAAATACTATCCATTATAACCACCCCACCCCCTTTATCAGGTTTCATTACTCTGATTTTTTTGTTGTTTTTTATTTCGTACATCAATTCACTTTCTTTCTTACTTAAATTAGGCTTAAACCATATTCTATTTTCTTGTTTCCTCACTTCAGATTCAATAATTTTCTCTGCATTTTTAATTGGGGGTGCAATAGGGGGTTATATATACTTTTTCGTCTCAATTCCTTATTAATTTGAACTTTATTATTGGGAAACTTAATACTTAAGTTAACTTTCCTTAAACATTTTTTTATATCTAGTATGCTACCTGTTACATCTCCTTTCCTGTTGGGTATGAATTTAAGGCCTTTGGAAAATAACTCAAAATGTTCCTTTTCTAAAACTAATTCACTAAAATTATAAATAGTAAAATTATTATACATACATTTATGTTTGTCAATAACAATTTCTTCACCTACATATGTACTGGGGTGGGGAATCAATAATATTTCCCCCTCCTCCTTCCCCCACCCCTCCCTGGAAAATTCTGTTGCTGGGGACCTTGTTTATTTTTCAATCTCTCAGACCTCTTTAGAGGTGGAAATGCTGTATCATAATCATGTCCATCCTCATCATAGATAAATACATCTTCATTACTATCAAAGTTATTCTCTCTAACATTATGTTTATATCCATTGTCATGATTTAAATATCTTCTATTAGGTATAGGATAACATGTATGATTCTCATACTCCTTGGTATTCCTCTCCAGTTTTTTTTTTATTTTTCTACTCACTAAATTATCACATGTAATATCTATATCTTTCCTAATATTGTAATATTTTTCCTTTTCTTCTTTAATGGAGAAAATTAAGTCATCCTTAACATGCTGGTCTAGTTCATCAATATCCTTCTGTATGGCTTCTTGGCATCTTATATTGTCCTTAATAATTAATTTTAATACATCTATGCCACATTTGTTAAACACTTCTAAAAGTTCCTTATGAAATTCAGTACCCATAACAACATTATTTGGAAATTTGAATACTCGTAGTCCCTTAGGGACAATGTCTCTTGATATACATTCCTTTAAGTATTCATTCTCTATGTCCAACATTTTAAATTTGTACATTAACTTAGAGAATTTATCAATCTTATTTTGATAAGTACCATTTAAACCCTCTCGTTTACTGTTACCATCAATTTTGAACACGTATTTGTCCTTTAACCAGTCAGTAGTTTCTTTGTGTATATTTGTAAACACAGTACCTGAATTTGAGCCCCTTTTGTTACAGGAATTTAGTCCATTATTAACGTTGTTACTTCCATGGGGGCCAAATCTTGTTTCCAAATTTTTAAAAATAGCTGAAGTGTTAGCGGCATTAAAAGTACCTTCATTAACCCCATTATTAGATTCACCAAGGTCGCCGGCTTCCGAAACTCCGCCAATAAGCTCTCCTTGTTTCCGGTTAACAGTTCCGCTCCGAATATTCCACCCTTCGGTTCTGGAGGAGCGTGATTGAATAACATTGCCGCATATCTCCACAAACGACTGACTGAGTGGAGTAAGTAGTTCAACCAGGGCCGTTAATTGGCCAATCAGTTTCCTCGTTTGCCCTGCTTCGTCCTGCCTCTTAGAATCAGGAAGTGGTGAGCCGTCCATCATTGGAACCACAAAAAATATACCAAAATAAAACCAAAAAAGTGGATATACTGCCAAAATATAACCAAGAAAAGTAATAAAAGCAGTATTCACGATGAACAAAGCCAAGTCCACCAGCTTATTGATTTTTATTCATTAGTTTAAAAACACACCACGTATACATCCACCATGAATGCCTTAATAAAACATTCACAAGCGTTTTTGTCATACAATAGACTTCATCAGATGACCAGCATGATTTAATTCCTTTAATTTATACTTTGACTCAATTATAATCTACCAATAAAATTCCACTATTCATTAAATAAATATCTTTAAATTAAAAAAGGTTAAAATATCACAGTATATTAAATATGTAATTAGAAAATTTAAAATAAATCATTTATACTATGTGAGAAGGTGACCTTACCAAAAGAAGATTATTGAAAAGCTTCTCTTCGCTTACTGTTTATTTTTGTAAGTCAGCTCCACCTCAACCCTCATCCAGCCAATCACTTAGTTTTCTATAGAAGGTTACTAGGTATATCAAGATAATATTATGATATTATTAAAATTTGTACTTATAAAGGCACTTACCCATCCAAAGATATACTGTCCTTCCACCACTAAATAGCTTTAACTTTTTTCCTTGTCTTCTCTTCCACTCCAATTATTTTTCCAGATTTTTTTTTTATTATTATTTGTTGTCCAATTTAGTCCCACTAGGTTAAGAATTCTTTTCAGTGGAGACCTGAGATGGTATTTAGACTACTGAGGAAAACTTGGCCAGGTTATCAGGGAACTTCCCATACTTGTCATTGTTGCAAGTAGGACCCATTTAGAAGGAGCACTTCCGGTTTTCATTCCACATGCAGAGATGGCCTGCAGAAATAGAAAGGTAGATGGGGAAAGAAGAAGATAATGGAGTGGTGAAACAGATGGAGGAGAAAGCAAATTTTGAAACCGGAGAATGTGTACAAAATTCTGAGGAAATGTTTCAAACAAATCTGTTTGATGGAGATGATTCAGCAAATGATGGATGTATTATTAAAAACCTTCAGTCGGTAGGGTTGTGGGATGATTTACTTAAAGAAATGGTGGTGCAAAATGAGCCAGAAAATGTAAGAGATGTTTCCATGGGGGTGGGGACATTATGGAGAAAATACAAAAGGAGGATGCAGAGGCAATCCCGAAGATTAGTGGTGAGATGGAAAAGAAAACATAGGCAGAGAAAGTAAAAGAAGACAAAACTGGAGTAATAGAAAAGAGGGAAGAAGAAGATGAAAAAACAGAAGTATGTGGTAAGGATTCAAAGTAAAGAAGACAAAGAAATGGACAGATATGAAATGTGGGACAATTTAATACCTACATTGGGTGTAAAAGTACATGAGGTAAGAGCATTTATTCTTATTAACAGAGACATCTTGTGACATTATATTTGAGACTGTTTTTCAATGGAAAATTTTCTTGGAGAATATGAAAAAAAGAAAGACTGTAATCCATGGAAAATTTATGTGATAAAAGCATTTAACATGGAAACAAAAAGGAAAATGTATGTACATTTTTGAACAGAGGTAGAAAGAGAGATTTTGAAAGGGCATTTAAAAACTTTACATAAAGAAGTACTGCCATTGCAAAAGTTTGTGACAAAGTGGGTTTATAGACTGCTGGCTGTGATTGTAATATTGTGTTAAAATAGAAAGCGAAAAAAATAAACATATACCATGCATGGTAAAAGTGGAGGGGGAATAGGGGTGTTGTAAAATACTAGATAGAACCCAAAACATTGTTTGTGAAAAGTAGGGCATTTGATAGGCAACTGTGACAAATCAAAATGTTATATTTGTGGGGAAATGGGATATGCTGCAAAAAATGTCAACTGAAATGTTATAAATGTATTAAAATTAGACAATTATAGATGGATTGCAAAAATGAAAATAAAAGTAAGGAAAAAGAAAAAAGAAAGAGAAGATAATGACCAAAGAAAAGAAAAGTCAGAAGTAGTAGGAATAGAAAAAAATTAGATGAGAAAAAATAATAAAGAGGATGTTGAATAAGGTTCTGAAATAAGGGATGAAGAAATAAATTGGGAGGTAGTAAAATAAAAAAAAAAGAATTATATTGGTAAAAGGGCAAAAGACAAAAAAGAAAAATCTAAATGGATAAGTACAACAGAAAAAAAGAAGAGAAATGGATGAAAAAGAATATGCACAGCTAATGTTTATGGGTTTGTACACTACTTAAGGTGTTTGACTCATGGTTACAAAGTACAATGTTTGATTCTTACCTTTGGGAAGCAAATTGTTTAGGCTTAAAATTAAGAAAGCCAGCCTGTTAATAAGTTATGAGCTTATGAAACCATGAGCCTAAGGAAAAGGGAAAATGACAATTTTAGAGTGCCTTCTGTGAATGTGAACAATATTAAGAATATAGTAAGAAGAATAAGGACTTTGGGGTGGTGTAATACATGTGATGTAGATATAATTATATTAGAAGACACATTATTTTTTTAATTAATGAAGAAAGATTACAGAAAGGAAAACTATGGGGAAGAAAGGTAATCTGGAATTTGGGAAATGAGAGATGTTCTGGAATAACCATATTCTGTAGAAACACAGTAAAGATATTAGATGTAACTTTAGGAAAAATGGGAAGATTAACCATTGTAGATTTAAAAGGGGAAATAATTATAACATTATATGTTTATATTAATTGTAAAGAAAGGAAAGCTTATTTCATCAGATTTTAGACTATGTAGTGACAAATATGAATATTATAATAACAGGAGACTCTGTGATTTAACAGACAAGAGTAAAAAGAAAGTCAATGATACAAGAAAAATCTTAGAAGTTATAAGAAATGGTAAGTTAAAACTTTGGGACAAAAATTCATGGACATACAAAAGGGGTATGTATAGAACTGAAATAGATTATTTTATAGCATCAGAAGGTTTAGCTGTAGGAGGAGGGAAGGTAGTTGAAAAATAATTTTTTAGCATCTTGCAATATTGTTAGAGATAAAGGAAAATGAGGAATATATAAAAATAGGCAAGATAATAAAATGATGAATGAGAAAGTATGGAATGAAAAAGGAAGGTTAGTAATAAAGTTATGCACATACCATATTACTATGAGAACATTTTATAAAAACTGGTCTGAATGGTGGATGATATTTTAGGAAAAGCACAACAATGTTTTTTTAAAGTGGTAATATGCTGTCAGGAAAAGTAGAGAAAGAAAAATATAACAGAACAAATGATGCATTGGACGATTTAGAACATGATAGAAATTACTTTGACAAAGAAAAAGAATTGTATGAAAGAAATCAAGAAAAAATACATGAATTGTTATATAAGCAAAGATATTTTTACAAGAAAAAAGAGAATTATCAAGTTACTTAAGCAGATTAGTAAAGGAAGATGATAGTGTAATGGGAGAAATAAAAAATGTAAAAAGAGAATTAGAAAGAATTCAAGAAAAGATTATTACTAGTGTAGCACAATATATACAAGAAAGATTTAAAGAAAAAAGAAGATAGTGAAAAAACATGGAAAGTAAAAAAATTAACAGAAAAAGAGAATAAAGAGTTAGAAAAGGAGATCTCTTTAAACGAGCTAGATAAAGTATTAGGACAAGTAAATACAGATTTGGTTGCTGGACCAGATGGAATGGGGTATCAAATGTATACAAATTTAAGGGATTGGCAAAAAAAAAATTCAGATGGAAGAAGGAAGATAGAAGACAATTAAAAAATGGAGACCAATAGTATTGAATAATAATGATTATAAGATCCTTATGAAAATAACGCAAAAGAGATTTGAAACTAAAATGGAAAATATTATGGAAGTTAGAATATATAGTATACAGGGGAAGGGTTGTCAAGAATTATTAATGATAGAAAAAATGTGGATGATATTATGAATAGAAAAGAAGAAGCAAAAACCATGATAGAAGATCTTAATAAGGCATTTGACATAAATGAACATGAAAGAATATATATAGGAATGAAAGAATATAATATAAGTGAGAAAGTTAGGAAAACATGTATGTCAGTGTATAGTAATAATAAAGTAAAAATGCATGCAACTGGCTGGTTAAGCCAAGAGGTACATATGAAGAGTGCTGTAAAACACAGATGTCCAATGAGTTGCATACTCTGCATTATTTATGAATGTCATAGTAGGTGAAATAAATTACAAAATGAAGCAGGTGAGGTATATAACTCCTTAAGGCTTAAGAATTCCAGTTCTGTTAACATATGCAGATGACATTATAATAATTGCAAAAAACTAAATTTGGATAAAACAAGTAACACTTTCACAAATGAGTGACTATAAGTGATAGAGATGGCTTTAAATAAAGAGAAAACAAAAGGCTTAGGTGATGTAATAATTATAGGGGGTACATATTTTACAATGAATGAAATGTCTGTGTTGGGTATATAATTTGGGAATAAAGGTATGAGTAGAATTCAAAAGCAAAAGCAATAGAAGGAATAAAACAAACATGTCTTTTCTGGGGAACATATAAATTAACATTCAATAAAAAGGCTTATTTAATAAATTCAGTACTGATAGGAAGAACAGCATACTTAGCAAGTGTATTTATGTTGCCAACAGTATTTGAAAAGGAAGTATTGCAGATATTTTTCATTTATATGGGGTTCTATATTAAACCCAGTAAAAAGAGGAGTTTTCCATATAAATAAAGAAGAATGACATTTAGGGTTAATAAACCCAGTAGTAATAAAATTGTACAAAGTGTTAAAGTGAATATTTGAAAAAGATGAAAGATTAGTAGTAAAATTGTATAAATATAAGTATGATAAATGTTGGGGTATGGTAAAAAAGAGGATAAGAGTATATAAATTAAGAAATAAAATGTTACCAAAGAAAAATATTTTTGTAGAAAAAAAAGTATGATAAAGAAAAAAGATAGAAAAGTATGGTATAAGAACGTAATAATAAAACATTACTATGTACAACCATGGGAAAATCTAGCAGATGAAAAAATAAAAATTAAAGCTGTAAAACTTAGAAGCAAATGGGAAAGTAGAACGTCAAGATTTTTTTGTTGAGACCGGTACTAGATAAATTGCCAGTATGCTGTATAAAAGAAAAGTGATTGAATATGTTTACATTGTCAAGAAGAAGAAACTGTGGAGCATGTGTTTCTGAAATTAAAAAAAAAAAACTAAAAACGTTATGGAGAAAACTACATAAAGAAGATTTTTTTTGGAGATAAAATAATTAAAAAAATTAAAATAATAAAGAATAAAATAAATATGGGTGATTAAATATAGATATTATAAGAATAAAAGTAAAGAATATGTTAAAAGAATAGATAAAAAAGTTGTTTTATGTTATATGGGCTATATGGAATGAATGAATAAATGAAATTATGTTTAATGGTAAATGGATTTTAGCAAAAATATTAGGAGTAGGGATCTAATGCAGGTAAAAAATTATTATGATTGTAAAGGAAATTCTGAATGTGTGTAAACAGATTTGTATATATATATTTGTAAATATGTAAATATTTTGTAAATAACATTTTTATAAATAAAGGACCCCTGCTCATTGTTATTGCAAGTGGGATCCGTTTTGCAGGAGCACGTCCTGTTTTGTTCCAGGTGCAGAGGTGGTCCAGACTCAGGGAGGCAGATGGAGAGAGAAAGAAATAATGCAGTGATAAGAGAAATGGAAGAAAAAGCAAATATCAAAACCGGAGAATTTATGCAGGATTCTGAGAAGTTTCAAAGAAATCTGTTTGATAGAGGTCCACCGGCAAGTGATGGTAGATGTATAATTACTACCCTCCAGTTGGGAGGGTTGTGAGATGACTTACTTAAAGAAATGGTGATGGAATTGGAATAGAACCCATAGCCTTCTGGTCTTCTGGCAGCAAAGGTTAGTGTGCTACCCGTTGAGCCACCGACCCTGATATAGCATTAAATCTCTTCTGTGCCTTTAATACTTCAGCAGTCCAACACAACCCATCAGATCATCCATGTTATCAAATAAAATATCATTCCAAATAACTTCCTAGCCTATCTATTTCTAGGTCTCTGTATTCTCTCAGTGACTCTATAGCTGATGCTATGTGCCATTTTTTTTGAGTTTTCTCACACCAAATACATGTTGTGAAGGCACCCATGCTGATAGCCTTCCTTTTTCATTCTTCATTGTGGTGTGTATGAGTCTGATCTCAAGACTAAAGGTTAAACTTGAGTGGCATCACATTGGGATATTTTACTGTTTGTTTTAGCAGTCATCAGTAAAAGGCTTTAAAAAACTGCTTTTGTTTTCCACCTTCTTGTATCTGTGGCACCCTAGGGATGTTACTGTGCCAGCCCAGGATGCCACAGCACCCAAGTTAGGAGTCACTGCCCTAACGCCAGACTAGCCAGCTTAAACAACTATATTGTATGCACTCAGATATGTCAGAGGTGTTTCTTGAAAGAAAAATTAACATAGTGCACTCTTTATCTTAAATTATCACTTCCCCAGACACAATTGGTTGTGCTCTGTTTTACCAACAGGCTTGTGTGGGCTATTTATTCAAGCCTTTTTAGTGTCCCTTTTTGACTGTTTAGGAATATATAATTAAACAGTAAATCTTACATAGTCAAGATCCAAAGCAATGTAATAGAAACAGTCAAACTCAGAAAAATGTAAACACATAACTGCATTAATGTGTGACTTTGCTCAAAACTCATGAAATATTATTTTTACAAGGAAGCTATATCTTTCTGTTACTTCTGTACCCTTATATTCTGCCTTACACCACCAGTTTCTGAACATATCACCTCTGAGACTACACAAACTCAGAAATGGGAAAACTAAAACAAAAAAAAAAATCATCTTTCCTCTGGTCTGAATCACATTAACTTGGAAACAGAGTGAAAAGCTTTTGGTAACAACACAACACAACAGCAGATATACTGAAATGGCAACAATCGTGTCTGCCTGAGGATGCTCAACAGTTCAAGTGCTAACAAACTGTAACATGACATATGATAGTGTTCCCCTTTGTACTCACACAGCCCCTCTCAGAAATATCTAAGGTATTGTAAAGTTCTGGTGTTGGAACCTCTAGATGCTTGTCTGCACAGGAACAAACTATTTTGTGAAATATCTATACTATTTCCCACAGTCTTCTAAATAACTTCTAAAATCTAACTTTCTAAAACAACAGATGTTCCTGACTGAAGAGAAATGCAGGTTAATAATGCTGACTCTGTTTTCCTTATGCAAACCATTTTGCCTTTTCAACAGTTTTTATCTCAATAGCTATGAACACTGCTACTTTGTATAAACGGTATGACTGTTGACTTGTAAGTATGCAAAAAGGAATTGTTTTAATATTGTCCAGGTTACCAATGTCATGCACAACAAACTGCATCAAGCTTAGGGTTATGCTACTTGTTGTTGTTGTTTTGCTTTTGGCTTTTCTCGGTTAGGAGTCGCCACAGTGGAACTCCAGTCCGCTAATGATTAGCAGTAGATTTTTACGGTGCCGAGGTGCCAGCTCGACGCCCAACCTTCAATGAAGGCACGCCCATTCACGCATGTCTTTAGAACGCCACTCGACCACGGGTAGGACATGCAGACTCCACACAGAAGGCGCTCCAGCTGAGAATCGACGGGAGAACATTTTGCTGTGAGGCGACAACGCTACCACTGCACCACCATGGCAATGCTTAGGGTTATTCTAGTAAATAACGTTAATGCAATTGATATTAGTATAAAGGGAAGTTTCATCCTTCTGTGCTATGTATTGTTTAATGTCTGATGCAACTGCATCTAATATGTTATGGCTTAACTCTCCAGCCTTTCTTCTAATGAAGGTTTCTCTGGTATGGCCTGTGTGGCTACCCATAAGCAAACTAATAGGCAAATAAATAAATACACTTTGCAAGACTTACATTTCTCCCATTAGTTCCAGCATTTTGAACTTTGAACATTTCATCCAAAGCTGCATACCCTTATACTTGTCCCATTTGTTTGCTATATACTTCAGTATATTCAATAAATGTTTTCACCAACAGTATGTAAGTTCTACTTTCATCTGCATATTCAGCTCTGATTATTTAATACAGATCTGTAGTGCTTATAGTTTGAATTAGTTTTGGTTATTTAGCTTTTCTTTTATCATTAGTTTTCTAATAATTACTGGAAAAGCTGCTAGGCTAGTTGAAAAATATTTGTATCTGTTTGCTGTATTTTGAAGGGTAGATTCCCCTTAGATGCCTTGTACTAATTTTTGTCATTTTGCTAAAGTAAATTACTAACAGATCTGGCATAGATAAACAGTAGATATATAATTTAATACTTATATTAAATATATTTTTAATGTGAAATCTGCACTAATTTTTCTGCTTATTGTAATTTTTAAAATATACTACTGTTGAATGCCATTAGTATGATTTCCTCAGAGGAAGTAATGGGAACGTATTTTTCACAAAATGTTGATAGTCTTTTCTTGTTAAGGATTTTCCATCATGCCTTAAATTACAGTGTTAAAGAAAGTATGCTTTAAAAGTGTTAAACAGTTAGGTACACTGATTTGAGTGCAGTTCATACTGAAGAACTTCCACTGCAATTTTATGGAGCATTTTCTCCCATCTTCTTTTTCATAGCCAGTATCCCTGCAGTTAAGTCCAACTTAGAATTATATTTGCACATACATAGATTTTGGATATTTGATGGTGTAAACAACTTCTGTGCATAAATGAATGATACGTTGCTGAATCCTAGCAATACCTGTGTTACATATAAAACAATATAAAAAGTATACAAATAAAGGAATACCTGTGTAAAACAATATAAAAATGTATACAAATAAAGAAATACCTGTATAAAATAATATAAAAATGTATACTTAGAGCGTCTTCTGTGTGTCGATATTGGTGAATGGGCGGTCCTTCGTTGAAGGTTGTGCGTTAGGCCTGGCAAGCCAGCACATAAAAATCTACTGCCAATCATTAGCGGACCGGAGTTCCGCTGTGGCAACCCCTAACCGGGAAAAGCTGAAAGACGCAAACAAATACAAATAAAGGCATACCTGTGTAAAACAAAATAAAAATGTATACAAATAAAGGAATACCTGTGTCACTGCAAAGGTATGACATGGGTGTCAGTAGCTTTTGTGAACGGTATTCCAATGACTAGGCTGGTTACTGTAGGTATAAGTATAGTTATAGTTAGAAAGGCTATAGAATTTCCTCCTATTGACAGGAAATACCGAATGATGATATTCGGATAAAATATGTTATCCAAAAGGATCTAAAGGGATTCTACACCCATCTTGTGGGGGAACCATTGGTACAACTCTCTTTCTGAAATATAACTTGTACCATTTTGAGGCTGCACTGCCACAAAACAACAGCAGTATAAATAAAAGTTAACCTTTTCAATATATTTTGCACCTTGAGTTTTCATCCTCTGTTCTTTCTAATTAAATTTGAGTTAATAGCTGTAGATATAGTTATAAACAAACCATGACTATTTATTTATTTATTTATTTATTTTATTTATTATAAATAAATAAAAATAAAAATAATAAATAAATTTGACTTAATATCTTTAGATATAGTTATAAACAAACCATGACTATCATAGACACGAATATGTATAACAATGCCATTTACATTAAAATGTATACACACCTGATACCAATTTAGTGTTGTGAGCAAAGACACATTCGGACACCAAAATCATGACTATAAAGGATGTGAATATGTATAACAACCCCTTGACTTTGCTTATTTAACAATTAGCACAGGTCTCGTCTCAATTTAAGCATGGTAATGTTACAAATGTGGCTGGTAATAATGTGGAAGACACTATTCAACGATCATTGGGACCAGCTATTGCAGTGAATGATCAGAATGATATACAGCAGTGGGTGATAGAAACATCAAGCTCATAGGATTTTTCATCCCCATCTCAAGTGTTTAAATGGTTGGATAAAGTAAAACTGTAAAAAAAATTGAGTAAATACTATCTACTAGTGGCCATTATGTTAGCTTATAAGAAGAAATTTCGGCTTTAGATAAATCTTTGTACAAGTTTAAGTCTCTACAGTTGGACAATTATTTTTTCAGTGTAAGTTTGAAAAGACAAAATGTCCCTAATGGACTTTGGGTATTGAAATACCCACAGGGGGTTGAAGAAAACTCACCTTTTCACCTCAAGTTAATGGAACTTTTTGATTATACAGGCCTAGATCTTACCAAATTATTAAATAAAGGAAATGAGAGAAGTATGATACAATATAAAGAGGAGATTGCAAAATTAGTAGAGTCTGTTACAGTAGATCTTGACTTTCATAAATATAAATCCAGTTTTAACCTAGTGTTTCAACATATTGATAACAAATTGGTCCATATTAAGAAAAGGAAGGGCAAGAAGCTGCTCAGGGATGACACTGAATATCATAATAGAATGCTGTATTCTAAGCCACCGTATACTGGTCGTGCCAAGTTGAATAACTGGGTAAGCTACAAGGATGACCTTGTGAACAGGAATGAAGTTCATCACAGTGAAGTCCCTTTTGAGGAGGTACCCCTAAGAAGGTCATAGAGGATAGCCAACTGGGAGCACCGACCCATACAAGAACAAAGGAATTTCTACCTGACAGAGGAAGGGGTCATTGGAACAAGAGGAACCAGGGTCACCCAGCCAAGAAATGATAAACATCAACATCATTTATTTTCCTTCACACCCACATACAGGTACAGTGAATATTACTTCTTTCTTTGGTTTCAATATTTACAGTTTTTCTAACTTAAACATAGGCCCTGAACACCACAACCTTTTCCTTAAAGGATTTAATTTTATACCAGCATCCTAGGACAACATGGTGGACACATGGTGGACATTGTACTTGAATTAAAACTTTTTATACATAAACTCAACTTTCATGTACTGTTTGGTGAATCTGATTTCTCTGTGAACAAGTTTAGGAGGAGGAGTTTGGCTAACCCACCCCCTTTTTGAAAAGTTTTGTGAGAAAGAAATTAGAGAACAATTCAATGGAAAGAACAGGAAGACATTTTGTAATCTTTCCAAGGTTGACAATGACAAGAATATCAGGTGCATGAAACCTGATAAGGGAGGGGGATTAGTTATTATGGACTGGATTGACTACAGAAGTCGAACTTATAGATTGCTCAATGATGAGGAGATGTATTGTACGGTCTTTATCAACATGATCAGTATTGCTTACGGGGCAATCAAAGTGTTTTTGGATGAACTGTTGTTATTGGATACTATATCTCAAGGCCTATATGATTATCTTTTAGTGCAAAACCCCACAATTCTAAAGATTTTCGCCATCTCAAAAATTCATTCAAGTATGTTGGATCCATTCTTACGTCCTATTGTTGCAGCTGGTGGTTCAGTCACTGAGCCAATGGCTAAGTTCATAAACTACAAGTTGGAACACTTTGTTCAAGGTTTTCTACACATTGTCTGTGATTCCTGGGATCTTTTAGATAAACTTCGGAAATCTGGACTGTGGAGTGAATGTCTTCTTGTCACTTGTGACATCTAGAGTTTATACACTGTGATTCCCCATGAGGAAGATTTGTTATGGTTTGGTAAAATGGTGACACAATACAGTTCTCTTACACTTTCGGACACCACACTGGCTTTTGATTTCATTAAGGTTGTATTAAACAATAATTTTTTTGACCTTTAATGGGGAATTTTACAAACAGCTGAAAGGCATAGCTATGGGGGCCGCGTGCGCCCTCACCTTTGCAAACATTGCCTTGCTGAGATGTGAACTTATGACTTCGTTCAAGCTCCCTTTATTCAAAAAAATGTGTGGGGTATTTTCACTATTTGGATGATTTACTTATCCTTTGATTGGGTACATAGACACAATTGGATACTTTTATGGATGAATTGCAGTCTAGTACCACTTTTTTAAGATTTATCCACCACATTGACCCAGCTCACATCCACTACTTGGACATTGAAATCAGAAAAGAACAGTATGGTGCCTACCTTCTGTAATTTTTTTTTTATACATCAGCTGTCACCCTTTCCATCAAAAGAAGGGGATTTTGAAAAGCCAACTTATCAGGATTTCTCGCCTAACATCTGATGATAACAACTGCTTAACACAGTTTGGCACCCTCAAATCTATGTTTTTGGAAAGAAGGTATCCTGAAACTCTGCTTGATAATCTTCAGAAGGATGTGTGGGCAGACTGAGACAACAGGTATGCACCTATTATTAGGTATGGCCTGGATAATATTAAGTCGAAAGACAAGACGAACAAAAGTAAGGATACTTATGGCCACACCAATATGGTTTTTCATTACTCTTTGGACTCCAAAGACATCCAAAAAGTGCTGCAGAGAAATTGGGCCATCTTACATTGTGATTAGGGACTCAAACAAAATATTCCTGATTTCTCTTCATTCACCTTTAAGAACAAGCCTAACATAAAACTGTTATTGGAGAAACCAATTATTTCCATACAAAGTGATGCTTGGACTACAACAATATGTGGATGTTGTTATCAGTGCACTTATATTCAAACCAGCTATGAAGGTGACATAATAGAAAAAAATTAGGGGTATGAGCATCTGTAGTAAGTTCAACTGCCGATCAGGGAGATTAGTCTACTTGGCGAAATGTATGTCATGCCCTGCCTTCTATATTGGTAAGACTAAAACTGCACTCAACAAAAGGATATACCAACACTATTATAGTATATCCAAAAGGAACATGAAGAGTGCTTTGACTAGGCATGCTTGTACATGCTCCAATTTCAAGAAGTTCACTTTTTGGAGCTTGAACACGTAGAAGCAGGTGCCTTTGTTGGTGATTGGGAAAACAGACTTCTACATCGTGAGATGTATTGACAGCTGGCTTTAGATGCAGCACATCCACCTGGAATGAATGACTATATTTTCATTGCAAGTAAACTTAAATGAAAAGCCAACATTGTTTGAGCAAAATTGTATAACTGTTATGGCTCTCTGTAGCATTTTCACATTTTAGATTTGTTTTTAGCCAGTTTTACTTAGTTTAATGCAGAAGTGTTTTTTTTTTTTTTGGTGTGTGTACACCTTTAAGAAATTTCCCGAGCTATGTATAGCCTGCCTGTTAATTGACAGTTCCTGGGGGTGTGGTTTTACTTCTCTTAGCTCTTAAATTTAGTGTTTAGAGGAGTTTTCCTGGTTCTGAAGAAGTCTAGGTTTAGAGAAAAGCACTTAACCACTGAATTGCACTAGTTTTACCAATAAAGAATTATTTCTTTCTACAACTGCCAACTGGAGTGGTTTCTAACATTGTTAGAATCATTCCCTGTGGTCTTTGACTTCCTGGTCAGTTGTTTGTTCTTTGCTTGTATTTCTGTTCCAGTTCCAGGTGCTTCTTGGCTTTTTGTGGATGTATAACAACCATATTTAAATTGAAATATTCATATCTGATACTTATTTTGCATAGTTATGTAAGACACTTTTGGACATGTTATTTTGTGAATCATAATGGGTTTATGCATGCATTTGGTAACCCTTTGGTCACATTTCATTTCAATAAAAAAAATATTTTTTTAAGTGGATTTTGAATGTCCATGTTTTGCTGTAGTGGTGGTGGTGGTGGTGATGAGCCTACCACCATGCAGGGTTATTTGCCCCATGCAACGTATTTTCATAAAAAATCAACTCTATTTCCTTCATATATTGGGGAATGGGGAGTTCACTGTGTAGTGAACTGAATGTGATTTTGGCTAGTGGTATGTTATTCACACAGTTGGTAACTGTACAAATAGATGATGTGCATGCCATGACAGTGAACATGTCACAACATATTGCCAAGAAATAATGAAATTAATCCAGTAACGTCAGTTTTGCAGCAGCAAATGTGTATCATAGTGTGCAACTAGCTGGTTATGTTAAGAGCTGAATATCCATATGTTTACTGCTGAATATAAGGTTAAATATTAGATGGCTATAATTACATTGATGATTTCCACAATATATATTTGTTTAACCAGATAATGTAACGGCTGTATGCTTAGGCAATGCTGCTTAAACATGTCAGTCGGGAAAAGCACCTTATGTTTGAATGTGACTTGTGAACTTTGTGTTGATATGTTGGAAATGGCAATTAATTTGATAATAAGTGGATGAAAACTAAACAAAAACAAGATTCATTTCAACATGTGAAACTAGTAAAACCACACCTGAATGATGATATCCTCAAATGTGGTTTTAAGGGGTACACAGGTCTAGAGAAAGAAAGTAATCACTCTACAAATGCCTTGCTATTTACATTAAAACAGATTTTTAATAATTTAATTATTTTCTTTGCTTTAGGTTATCAAATTTGGCAGCCCCATCGTGTAGAGACTTTATGAATTTTAGTAAGTCCATTGATGCTGTGGAAAATAACAGTTGTGAATACATTGCACATCCTAGAAGAGGGTAATAACATAGGATCGATAAATGACAGAAGACAGAGTGCTACCTCTGATAAATGATGGAGAAACAGGGCAATTCTGCAAAAAGAGGCATTTCTAAATCTGAATGGAACACTTTTATTTTGTTTGGAAAGTTTTCAGTTTTTGCAAAGGATTCATCGGACTTAACAAATCAAGTATGTTCTGTCTTCTATGGCTGTGCATCATTTACTCCTGGAACATGTGATATTTTCTCTTTTTAAGTGACATAGACAGAATGAGAATGTAGCCCTTTCTGAATGTAAGTCTATGCTCTCCAGCAGTGCGGACATTGTAAGGGGAAGTAAATATAAAGCGGGTTACTACTAACTGGAAAAATAGTCTACAGTATGGCAATTCATTATTATAAGAAAGTGCACAATAGTATCCCCTTGACCTAGTAACACAAGATGACAAACATTATAAGGTGATTCTAACTGTGAGACCACAAAAGACGAATCTCAGGGTAATTAAGTTTGATAACCTAATATTTTTTGCAGTCTTTTTTCTGCCTCACGCTGGTCATTGGCTGTTGGTACCAGTTCTTGTCCACCAAGCTCTCTTGTTTCTTGGCCAGAATTTCTCCGACCCATGTCCAGAGTGAATGAAGAAACTGAGACATCCCAGTGTAGCATCATACTGTTGCAGCGGGGTATTTTGGCTTAAACCCTAACTTCCCTACTTTTCCCTTTTGCAAGCCTGTAAGCATTAAATAGGAATGTTTAGCACTTTGCCCCACCTCTGCAATGGTAGCCAATGTTCCCTGCCTATTCCCACTTAGGACAACCCCCACAACATGTTCTCCAGCTCAACTGGGTTCTAACACACATGCCCTATCCCAGGATGAGCATGTTCATCCTTTCCCTGCCACCCCTCAGATGCCCGAGCTGCTAACTGAACCCGAGTCTCCTGGGCCATAGTTAGGGCTTTATCTTGCTACACTATGTTACTGCCAAGTCTGATAACATCACACCAAGGCGTTGGCAGGCAATGAGTACCGAGGTGCACATAGAAAAATTC
>NC_056728.1:1314140345-1314230345 GCF_019279795.1 Protopterus annectens | reverse complement strand
CTTCTTTCAGCTTTTCCCAGTTAGGGGTCGCCACAGCGGAACTCCGGTCCGCTAATGAACAGCAGTAGATTTTTATGGTGCCGAGGTGCCAGCTTGACGCCCAACTTTCAATGAAGGCACGCCCATTTACGCATGTCTTTCAAATGCTACTCGACCGCGGGGAGGACATGCAGACTCCACACAGAAGGCGCTCCAGCCGAGAATCGAACGGGAGAACCTCTTGCTGTGAGGTGACAACGCTACTGCTGCACCAAGCCTTACATTCTCAATAAATAAATAAAAGGTGAGTTTTTAGCATGCGCTGTTTCAGGCCACCAAATAGAGTTTCCATAAAAGGTGACAACAGCATGTTATAGTGCACTGAATTCCTAAAAGGGAGCAGAAATAATGGATGTTGTGCTGACACTGAGGGTCATGGGTCTCTTATTGTTTATGATATATAGATAGACAGGGTCAAATATAACCCTCACAGGTGGAAAGTAGTGATGGTTAAGTGAAGATTAATAGTGTGGGGTGAGCATATGGAGGACAAGTTAGGCTTTCATACACTGTTTGGGAAAATGTATGCTGAAGGAATAAGAAAGCTGTCAAACTTTGAAAAGGTAAACTAGGATTGTATAAAAAGTAGAAAACAAAACAAAGCACATATTCCAGGAAAAAATCCTCATGGTGTGTCAAGAGCAAAACACTGATGGAGACCCAAACAGACAGTGGTAGGGATACTTTTGGCAGGTAGATTGCTGTAGGACTGAGAAAAAGATAGTGACAGGGGTGGATGGATATTGGTCAGGGTATAATATAATATATTAGAGGTAGATGATAACACAGTCAGTTGTGTTGCTGGGGTGGGTAACACTCTGGATATTTCAATAGTTTATAAAGAAGGGGTATATACAGGATATACAGAATAAAACATGGGGAGAGTCTGATGAGTACTAAAGGACTTGTAAGAAGGAAAAAAATCTAAAAACAACTTAATTTGGAATATATTAAGTTGGCTGGGGGAACATTTTGATTGACAGGCATCTAAACTACCGAAAAAGACACTAAAATAAAAGTCAGTAAGAGTCATGCCATGAGGATGAGGTCTGAACTGCTGAGTACTTTTTTAAGAACCAGACAATATCAGGTAGGAAAATGAACTACTGTGCTTATTCATTGTATTTTTTTAATTATTCTCGGTATGGTATGTTCTAGCACATGTCAATGCATCCAAGATGAGGGAAGTGCAAGTTAGGCTGTAGATGATAAAACTAGTTAGCAACAGAAGGATATTTCATATTTATGGTACAAGCACACATGAAGGATATTATAGACCACAGCCACAAAACAGGAAGTAAAAGCAACCTGGGGAAGCTATGGGAAGAGTCTTTAATGGTATAGGGCAACACACTGAGTCAAGCAGGATAGGAGATGTGACATAACAAAAGGTAGACTGGTAAATAAAGAGGATGTTAAAGGAAGCAACAATGGTGAGGGGAGAACTGCCTTCCAAAGACCACATGATAAAGGTCTATAGATTAAAAGGCAATATAAGGTGAATGTTTTGGAAGAGCTCTGTACTCAGAGTATACAGATGGTAACAAGAGATTTAAATGAAGGCCAGGATTAAGAGCCTACAAGAAATGAGTCCTCTCACTAGTCCTGACATGCAGGGGATAAACTGCTCTTATTAATATGCTTTGGAAAAAACAATCTTAACTCATTCCCTCCAGTACAGCTGTTTTGAGTGTGTACCTTTATATCCCAGTGGGTGTGGCTTAAGCCTTTAAAAAATGAAGTCATCTCCTTAGTTCTAACAAATACTCATTGACAGAGGTCAAATATCAATACAGTTGTGTTTGCCATCATGTATGCTGCAAGATAAAATCTTCTGATACCCTGTATGTGGCACGGTTTTGGAATTATGAATGCAAATATGAACAAGCAATATTTAACGCCTAGAGGCATCAGTAGGAGGTAACTGCAAATGCATCTGGAGGCATCACTCAGATGTAATGAGTTAAGAAGAGCAACACAAAGTTATTGATTACTAGACCTAATATATTTGGCAGGACAATGGGCTGTGACACTTTTCTGATGAATTATGATTCCAGCAGTTACTATTGGCTGTAAAGAGAGAATGAGAGATTTCAATGAGTGGTTAATGTACCAAAATAATATGGACAGGTTATGTTGCAGTGTTGTGATAAGTATGATACATCTAAGCCTGTACTTTTGATAAAAATGTTGTTACCTAAGGTACAGTAGATCACTGATGCACATGGACTTATTTCAAGCTCAGCCTTCTTAAAAGGGGCAGCGAACTGATCCACACTGACCCATTTTGAGCCCAGCCTGGGAATATTGCCTGGTTAAATGACTTTCTCAGTGTCATACAATAAGGAGAAAGCGACTGTGGAAATCAAACTCCGGACTGCTGCAAGGTACAGGTATATCACCCATAGTGTTAAACTGCTGGAACAAACTGCCAGAGAAAAACTGCACATCATCCAGCTGGAGAGAAAAAAAGTCCAACATATGAACTTACTTGGTCACATTCTAAGTTACTGCCATTTAATACAATGGGTAGATGACATGCATATATACGTGAGCATTCTGTCTCCCAAGGCAGTAAAATCTGAAACTGGAGAAGTGGATAATGGAGTAAACTAGAAGACATACTCTGCGTGAAAGAGTGGGTGCTTGGAGGAAACAGCCATTTGCCACATGCCATGTAGAATCAAAATAGTTAGTAAGGAAGGCAAGCTAAAGTAGATATTGAAAGGAAAGTGGCTAAGGAGCTTAGACAGGGTAAAATATTTTATTTAAAATATATTTAAGTGAAAAGAAGAAACAAGACACATTCTAACAGTGCTAGAAGAAGCTAGTAGGAAAAGAAGTGAGGAAACAAATATGTAGGCTGGAATAATGAAGATATTTTTTTGTCTCTGTATTATTGAAAGGAAAGGAATGAGGCTGCAAAGATGGGAAAGATATTTGAAGCTATGTGGAGAACAAGTAGATACATGGGAGAAAAAAGACTAGGCAGTAAGTGGGGAAAAGATTTGGAAAGACTGAGAGGGCTAAGTTCCAAGGACCAGATGAGGTACAACCAAGATAGCTGAAGAACATGACAGGACTGGCTAGTGCTTCATTAACTAGACTGCAATACCTGTTACAGATGAATGAAAGCAAGCTGCAGGATTGGCTTAAGGTATTAATGCCTTTGCATAAAGAAGGTTCCAAATAAGGTCCAAGGAAGTACATACCAGTAAAACTCAGAGCAGTTCTGGATATGGCAGTGGAAACAATGTCAGAAATAAATTTGCTACATTTCTTTACAGAAACTGTGCTGAGTGCGCACCACCATTAGGGTTAATGCAATGGAGTTCAGTTCAGTAAAACCCGATACACATTTTTATAATTGTTTAACAGTAAATGGGGTTAAACAGAAACCACTGGATGTAACTTTCCTAGACATTTCCAAAACATTTAACACAGTTTAGAGCAGAATCAGATGGAAGAAATTTCTTCCATCTAATTCTGCTTTGAAGTGTGTTTTATATATATATATATATATATATATATATATACATATATAAATATGTGTGTGTGTGTGTGTGTGTGTGTGTGTGTATATGTATATATGTATATTTATTTATATATATATATATATATATATATATATATATATATATATATATATATATATATATATATATATATGTGTGTGTGTGTGTGTGTGTATATGTATGTATGTATATATATATATATATATATATATATATAGGTCTACTTCATATGACCTGAATTTCATTTGACTGAAATTCATTTGACTGAAACTCATAACACTGACACATTAAAGCAAAAGCTATATGCCCTTTTCCCCACTGCAGTGCAATCCTGGAGTTAGTATATATAGTTGGGGGTGTGTGGGGGGGGGGGGGCGAAGCCCCCTACATAATTTAGGTAAATATTGTTTTCTGCAAATAGTTATTCATTGCAGTTATAAATATCCACCCAACTATATATACTAACTCCAGGATCGCACTACATGGGGAAAAGGGCATATACCTTTTACTTTAATGTGTCAGTGTTATGAGTTTCAGTCAAATGAGTTGTCAGTCTTTTGAACTTTTAGTGCTGTGGTGGTGCTGCAGTAGCGTTGTCGCCTCACAGTTAGACGTTGCCCGTTCGATTCTCAGTTAGAGCGTCTTCTGTGTGGCGACATGCATGAATGGGCGTTCCTTCGTTGAAGGTTGTGCATTAGGCCCGGCAAGCCAGCACATAAAAATCTACTGCCAATCATTAGCGGACCAGAGTTCCGCTGTGGCGACCCCCTAACCGGGAAAATCCGAAAGACACAAACAAGTGCTTTGGTCTCAGTCAAATGTATTTCAGTCAAATGAAATTTAGGTCATATGAAATAGACCCATATATATATATATATATATATATATATATATATATATATATAGTACATCTACTGAATCTCCATGCCAAAGTGAGAAGGCAGTGACAAGTGTTAGCAGACTGTTGGATGCATAGTCAACACTACAGAATCTAGAAATGCTGAGTAAGCACTTGAAGGAATGTGATACATTTCAAAAAATACATGTTTTTGTTTTAGAGGAAGTTAGGGTATTGGTAGGGGTGGTGACTTACCACCCTATTACAGACAAAATAATTATACTTGCAAATCAAATTAGACACCAATAAATATCCAGGCATCAATGAAGATGTCAACATAAAATTTATATTAAGATTGAAGTTAGAGAATTAATTTAAGTAAATTTGATTGTTACATTTGTATAATTCATATTTATTATGTTTGTATAATTCATATTTATTATGTTTTAAATGCCCGCGGTGGTGGTGCTGCGGTAGCGTTGTCGCCTCACAGTACGACGATGTCTGGTTCGATTCTCAGCTAGAGCGTCTTCTGCATGGAGACATGTGTGAATGGATGTACCTTCGTTGAAGGTTGTGTGTCAGGGCTGGTAACTCGGCACGTAAAAATCAACTACCAATCATTAGCGGACCGGAGTTCTGCTGTGGCGACCCCTAACCGGGAAAAGCCAAAAGACACAAACACAATTATGTTTTAAATGATTGTATACCTTGTAAGTTTAAGGTCTAATAGAAGGAAATGACGTTAGTGTTTTACTTGTTCTGAGCAAGTCTAGTAATAAAATAGATAGGAGCGCTAATCTTTGATTCTTGTTGTGTGGCTATTTTGTGTTTCTGGTTTTAAGCAGAGTAATTGCCAAACAAGAGTGTGCATTAATCCAAGCTGCTAAATGATGAAGACAATAGCAATTACTGATCTGGTCTGAAAAGCTGTGGATTAAAAACAAAGTAGCTGCACTTAAGCCAGACATTGGTTACAAGCTCAACATACTGGTAGCAAATATGTTTAATGAACTGAACTTAAAGTAGAGTGTACAAGTTTGAAGGCATGTGATTTTTGTATTCCGAGCATAATTTCAAGTTTCTGGGTAATTTTTGGCTTGAATAAGGTTACCAGTGTGAGACCAATAACCATTTTGTTTTGGCTTATACCAATGTGAGAATTTAAACTTGTTGCTACGGACAGTGTCCAAACTCAATTAAAGCAGACAAATATTAAGTGCGACCATGCTTAATGCTTATGTATCGTTTGGCGAGATGAGGAGAATGCATTCCAAGTGATAACATGGAAAAAGTTCATACTTTCAGCAGCACAGTGTAACAAAAGTACAGGTAATGCAGCTGACATTCTGTTATTGTTCAAGAGATTCAGAAATTGAATATGTGTGAGAGGAGCTGCAGAACATCAGCATGCTTGCAAAGGACGTTTGGAGAGTTAATCAGCAGAAATGTTTTGGTAGTCCTGAGTTCAATAAAGCACAGAATCAGTCCAATGCAAATTCTGAAGTGCAGGTTCAAGCAAAATGTACCTTCCTCAAATCATGATTTTATAAGTAAACAAGCTGCTCTGTCAAGTAAATACAAAATAAGAATGTATGTGATCAATGCTTCAGTCAGAACCAGAAACTTGAGTCACAGGATATTGACTGTGTTGCACAGAATACAGAAAAATACTTTGAATAAATGGATTAGGGTGTTTGCAGGGTGAATATCACATACATATTTCATTGGTATCTCTGATTTATACTCCAAGGTACTGATTATGCTTGGGTCTAGAATAAAGCAAAAAGTGAAGTCTATGGAAGCAGTTGACATTATAGTCAGATAGACAAAGCAAATAGAGTAGGTAAATACTAATGTATTAGTCCTGAAACATGTCAAAGTTAGGATATGTATTGATCTCCAAAATCTTAACAAGTGAATCAGAATAGAGCAATATAAACTTCAAAAATTAATGAAGAGGCAATAGAAACTATGCCAAATTTAGATTATTTTATGTGCTTTACGCAAACCAAGATTCGCGGTCAGTCTAGTTGGATTAATCTCATTCCACACTATGTGCTTTTCAGTGCATATTTGGATCTTTACAGATTCTGAGAGCTATATATTGGAATCCTGTCAACTTCAGAAGTATTCCAGAGGGTTACAACTATATTTGTTGGACTAAATGGAGTAGTCAACATATTTGATGACATACAAATATAGGGTGATACAAAGCATGAACATGATGTATGCCTAGTGAAATTGCTTGAAAGATTAAGCTGTCACAGTTTGCAATTTAACAGAGAAAACATCAAATATGTATGACTTCTTTAAAGTATATGGTTCATGTCTTGACTGAAAATAGGCTCCAGCCAGGCAATGAAAAAGTCAAGGCTATTGTTAACCTACAAAAGTTTACTGACAAATTATCTCTTATGTATTTCTCAGATGTGGTGAAGTAACCATTTGCGTTTCTCCTTCACTTTTCAAACATCTCCGTATCACTAAGGAAGCTACTTGTGTATGATGTAGTACGTTGTTGGTGAGCAGAATAAGAAGATAGTTATTAGTTACTGAAATGACTGACTACTACATCATCATCAAAAAAGCTTATGTGCAATGTATTTTACAAGAGGGTAGATCTACATCTTATGCATCCAGAGCATCAATAGATACACATAATTGTTATGCATAAATGGGAAAGCAGATGCTTGCTACAGTCTTTGACTGTCAGCAAATCCATGACGTAATTTATGGCAAAAGTATTACAATGGAATCAGACCCAAACTACTTCAAAGCAGTTTTAGGACATCATTGCACAAAACTTCAACACTTCTACAGAAGTTGTTATTGCATTTAAATAATATGACTTGCAAGTACAGTACAAATTACGTAAAGAAATGCATACTGCCAATACCCTGGAAAATAATACAAACTGCAATGGATTTTTCAGAACTGTCAATGACAGTAAAGAGATAACAGGAATAAAAACATGCACTAGAGGTGGCTTACAACCTCTGCTGCTTTGAAATGTCTTTATCACTGACTCAACCATGCAAAGGTGTAATGTCAAAAATATGTGAATCACATCTTGGCATAACTGAGTGCAAAGGTAGAGGCTGTTAGATCAAGTATTGACCCAATGGTTAGTTTAAAACTGTGAAGCCTAAGATATGTTTAAGAATGAAAATTAGAAACAAGAACTTCTGCCCCATTATATTTCATCATTACTTTGGTGAAAAGTAGGAGGAAACGTGTTTCATTTTGAAAACTTAAATTATCTCCAGTGTAGAAAATTCCATAAAGTAGGGTGGTTGCAGGATACTACCGATACTTCTATTTAATGAATGATTACTGTCCTGAACTCTATCTTTGTGAGACATGGAATACTAGTCATCAAGTACTGGCCCAAGAGTTAGTGCGAAACTGTTATGTCTATATGTTTAAGAATGAAAATTAGAAACATGAACTTGTATCCCATGATATTCCTTCATTACATATGCACATATCTATCTATCTATCTATCTATCTATCTATCTATCTATCTATCTATCTATCTATCTATCTATCTATCTATCTAAATATAGATATGTACACAACATGTAATTAATGTTAGCAAATAGTATTTGAATAATTATAAATAATGCATTATGGGGATATCACCTTCTTTAGAGTCCTGTGGATATCACATACAGCAGTATACGAATAAAATTAATATTACTTTAAGAAAGTTACTTTAAAAAGGGTGTTGAGTTGAGTGACAATGCTCTTTTGTGTGTAGATGAGGAGTTTTATAATCCTTTGGGCAGAACAGTGGTGCATTTAGTTTTATAAATTTGACAAACTAGAGTAATTCCCACATCATATCAAATCCTGTGTATCTTCAATCCAACAAGCATGTTGAAAGAATGGTCTAAAGTGCAAAAATGTCTTAAAAGAAATGTGAACAATATCCTGACTCAGCAGATTCTTGGCTATCATACCTTGAGCAGAGGAACATACTGTTACAATGTTCAGTTACCACAAGCACAACTACTTATGCATCTCAAGTCAAAACTGTCTACAGATTTTTCCTTACTTGTAAGAGAGAGAGAGAGCGAGAAAGATAAGCAGAGAGTATACAGACTGTAAAAGACATCACAGGAAGGGCAGCAGACGTAGAATTTTTTCACTGATAAATCACCAATTATTTTTTATTATCTAAAGGAAGGGGAAAATGAACAAGGCAAGAACCTGCTGGAAATCTACACTTAATAAAATTACAAATGCAAGCTAGAGTACCAGGTTTTGATTCTCTAGGTGTAAATCTACTGCAAAAAACAATGTCATTTCATACAGATTTATGTAGAAAAGTATACAAAAAAAATATTGCAAAACTGTGGTTTTGAAAGGATTATATGGAAGACTTCTGAACTGTCTTTCTTGCAAACATCTGATCTTGAGTCTATAGCAAAGTGCAGAGTTCTTCAACCTCAGCTGAATACTGATGCTAATCTGAGTTGAAGTGAAAAAAATAAAAACAGTGAATTTGCCAAAGAAGACAATGAGTTACATTTTCTAGATGTGGTCAATTAATACAAAATACTGAGCTACAAGGACTGTGCACACACACACACACACGCACACGCACACGCACACACACATCTATCATTGTATCTAGATATAGATATGTACTGTACATAACATGTAATTAATGCTAGCAAACAGAATTTGAATCGTAAATAATGCATTATGGGGAAGTTGTGGTGGTGCTGCAGTAGCGTTGTCGCCTCACAGTTAGACGTTGCCCATTCGATTCTCAGTTAGAGCGTCTTCTGTGTGGCGACATGCGTGAATGGGCATTCCTTCATTGAAGGTTGTGCGTTAGGCCCGGCAAGCCAGCACATAAAACTCTACTGCCAATCATTAGCGGACCGGAGTTCCGCTGTGATGACCCCTAACCAGGAAAAGCCGAAAGACACAAACAGACACAATCTTCTTTAAAGTCCTGTGGATATCACATACAGAGGTATATGAATAAAATCAATATTCCTTTAAGAAAGTTACTTTAAAAAGGGTGTTTAGTTGAGTGACCATGGAGTAAAAGTCAATCTTCACTAAAGCTTTGCTCTGCAACAATTCAGGAAGTGACACTTTAACTCACCATCTAGACAAAATAATGTAAAACTTGGGTGTTCTACAAGCAGTGAAGTTCTAAGCTCTTGAAACTCACTGTCTCAATGTCAAAGACTGAAGCATCTTGTTGCTCAAGTAGACTGTTTCCCACCCCTGTATTCATAGGTTCATGGGTGAGTACTAGGCTAATGGCCCTGGAGCCAACACAAGCCTAGTCCAAGAACATACCCAGACGTCCTGTTGCTGGACGTTAGTTCTCTGTACCCCTATCGAGCAAGGCTGTTGAAATGATCCCTGGGATGAATTTCCTGTTATCCATCCACTCATCATCATGATTTTTCTTGAAGAGGGCCAGTGAGGTGCTCTGCTTGACATGAATGTGGAGTTTATTCCAGAGTATGGGTAGTCTCTGGGTTAGGAACCTGTCCCTCCAGCAGGTTCTGTTTATTGTGGTGATGAGGTAGAAGTCCCTGAACCATGTGGTGTGGAGGGATTGAGTCTTTTTCAGATAAAGCATGTTTAGTAATACTGGGTCCGACATGGCTTTGCATGTAAAAGCAGAGATCACCTCTAAGTAGGTGATATGAGATGGAGTATAGCTGTAGTTTTTTGAGTCTGTCTGTATAGGGCAAGTGTTTGAGTCCTAGGATCCTCTTTGTGAGGAATTTCTGTGGCCTCTCCAATTGTTGCAGGTGTCTAGTGAGATACATGCCAAATGGGGCATTGTACTCTATAATGGGTCTAATGAGGGATGACTAGAGAGGGGTTATGACCTCCTTCTTCCTGGATGACAAACCCTTTGTAATGAGGTGTGCCACATGAATGGACTTTCTAACTACAGTGGCCACATGGTTGTCGCAGGAGAGGTTGCTATCCACTTGTGTCCCTAGATCTCTTATCACATCTTGGGAGTTGAGAGGCCTACCATCAATGTGGTAGTTCATGTTTTTCCCAAAGGGTATGACGATGCACTTTTTGGCATTGAGCGTAAGACCATGGTTCCGACAGCAGTCGTTGGTGACAGTGAAGCCTTTTTGTACGATGTTGACATTAGCTTGAGTGTCAGTAATGGCTCCTAGTTTGCAGTCATTTGCGAACTTGGTTAATCAGAGTCCTTTGGTTTTGGCCTGAACTTCAGAGAAGTATATACCAAACAGGAGAAGACCCTGGACCAATCCTTGCGAAATGCCACTTGTGACTGCCCGGTAGTCGGATTTAGAGTCCATTACTTTCACCATGTGGGTTCTGTCCGTGAACCGATTGGCTACCCATCTTATGATGTAGGGGTTGATGCTTAGGTTGGTTAGTCTGCCAATGATCCTTGAGTGGCGGATAGTGTCGAAGGCCTTGACCAGATCGAGGTATGCTGTATGGACTGCTTTGTCTTCATCGACCGCTCTGGTGACAGATTCGAAGAAGACTATAAGGGTGAGCAGACATGATCTGCCTTTTACAAACCCAAACTGTGAGGGATCCATGGTTTGAAGGTTTCTTATATCCCTATTTATGAGGTCCATAATGATGCCCTCCATGGCCTTACAGATCAGGCTTGTCAGGCTGATGGGGCGGTAGTTTCCTGGGTCATTAGTCACTCCCCCTTTGTGGAGACGAATGACTGCAGTGGTGCGCCATTCAGAGGGGACAAAGCCTGAAGTGAGACTGTAGCTGAACAGGGCACTCAGGTGAGGTGCCAGTTCCCTTTGTAGTTCATGTAGCATGTAGCCAGGTATGTTATCAGGTCCCATGAAGGCTGTATTTCTGGCTTAGGATAGTGCAGCTTCTACCTGAGTGGCCATGATATTAGGGATTTGGCATTCCTCGAGTATGGGGATGGGCCCTTTTGGGGTGAGGGGGGGGTAAAGTTTGCACTAAACCTGTCTGCCAAGATGTTGGCAATATCTGTTGGTTCAGTATAAGTGGTGCCATTGTGCATTAGCTCAGAGCACCCCTGCTTGTTGTTATGCAGGTTCTTGACATAACTAAAGAATGCCTTGTGGTTATCTTTAGCATCTGTTGCAATTTTCTTTTCATAACTAGCTTTGGAAGCTTTAATAAGGGATCTCAGTTTTTGCTGAGACTTACAAGGGAATTTTTCCAGTCTTAGGACTTAGCCTTTTCCTGCATCACTTTTTTTCTATGTTGTAGAGTTTGTTAATGGCAGGGGACCACCAGATAGGCTTTCTCTTTTTGGAAGACATGACCTTGATTCTGTTAGGGATGGCCTGATCCATGCACTTGTGTAAATGTTCATGCAGCGCTTTGGTGTATGATTCAGTGGTACAACCTTTCCCTTTTGTGTGGGTGACGTGAAGTTTGACACTTCTGTCTTTAGAAGTGCAAAATTGACTTTGGAAAAGTTTTTGACTGTGGTTTCCTTTGTGGGGGTGTGGGTGGGGTTTGGATATCGACTGTGATCTACTTATGGTCAGATCTGACCAGGAGGAGATGATTACTGGTGCAGAGCAGCAGTCCCCCATGTTAGTGATGACCAGATCGAGAATGTTTCTGCCTCTGGTGGGGGTGAGAATGAGTTGGTCCAGGGCATTGGAGCTAATGAATTCCAGAAATCGTTGGGAAAATTAGTTGGAGCAGGAGTAATTTTCCCAGCTAATGGAGGGGTAGTTGAAGTCCCCCAGTATAAGGGTGTTAGATTGTACCCTAATGCTTTCTAGAGTGTTCAGAAAAGCAGAATGGGAGTCTTGGGACATAGTCGGGGATCTATAGCTGGCTACATCCTGGATTGCCATTTTATCCAGTGTTAGTTGTTAGCTGTACCATTCAAATATGAGTTCAGACAAGCAGCTGACATGTACCTTATCTAGACATGTTATTTGAATTCAAATGAAATAAGTGCAACAGCTGTGGTGATGGAGTAGTAGGAAAGTGGTGGAGGTGTGGATTAGGGCACTGGGGGCAAGTGAGATTTAAGTTTAGGGACCAGGAGGGGGATTTTAGGTTTAAGAAGCTGGACATAATCATATGATTAGTGAGAGCAAAGAGGGTCCTAGGGTTAGGGAGCAGGAGGGGGTTTTAGGTTTAGCAGGGATGAGGAGGAAGGGAGTTTCTGGGTTATGGAGCAAAAATGAGGTCTTAGAATTAGGGTGTTAGAAGGTAGGCTTTGGTTTACAGAGCAGAAGGGGTTTTAGAGTTAGGGATTGGGAAGGGAGTTTTGTGGTTAGAGTTAGGGTTTTGGTAAGGCTATGGAATCTATGCCGTTACAGAAGACTTAGTGGGAGGTTCAGCACTTGTCTATTTGAGTACGTGGCAATGAACAAGTTGATTCATGAACATACAGCACACAAGTCTTTGTAGTAAACCTGTAAAATACAGATATGACAGTGAAGTATGTCCATTGTAAGTGTATACAATATCAGAACTTACTCATGCTTAGGACACAATATTTAGTAATGTGCAAAGCAAGCAAACAACGCATGTTAACACAAAACAGGTAAAATACAGCAGTATGACTTCTGAGAGCAAAAGCTGAGAAGTAATATAAGACATATTGTTCTATATCTTGCAGCACTGTCTAGATGTGCATGTATTGTAAGCTACAAGTTATGATTAAGTGACATGATTTAATACTACCCAGTCATTACAATATATGAAGAATGCTTTATACACCCTGGAGAATATTGCTGTTACTGTGAACTTGGATGCTTTAACAATAAACAGAAATGAAAAAAGTTTTCTGTTTGTTTTAATGACTAGCATGTTATGAACTTCTACGGGAATAATATTATTAGAGGTACAGTATGTCTATTAAAAATAATCTTCAGTTTGAGCTAAACCAGTATGTGTTGAGTTAAAAATGATTTTTGCCTCCTTCCAGTGTTATATGCTTGCCTTTTGTGGTATTAATGGTAAGGAGTTTATGTAACTTTGTCTGCTCTCCAATCATTCAGACCATACTCAACATCAAAATGACCCTATTTTCCTCTCTAGCCTTTCCTTTGGTGCGTGATACATTTTTTTTTGGGGGGGGGGTGTTGTATCTTCAAATGTATGTATTTTAACAAACAAAGGCCACATGACTAAAAGAAGTTTGGGAATGAAACCAGACACTCTTACTATGGTAATGTTGCAATACCTGCAGAGGAAGAACTTGTCCTGTGGCTGTTTTATTTATGTTTACATGTGTAATAACCCCTGTGGCTGTTTTATTTATGTTTACATGTGTAATAACCGGGTATTTGAGAATGTGTCATTCTTTTATTAACTGGAGAAAAAGCACGCAAAAGTGGCTGCCTGTGAAAGCAATGTGATGCTGTTTCTAATAAAGATGTGTGTGTGTGTGTGTGTGTGTGTGTGTGTGTGTGTGTGTGTGTGTGTGTGTGTGTGTGTGTGTGTGTGTGTGTGTGCTCGCACGCACGTGTGTGAATGTGTATGTATGTATGTGTGCATGTGCATGCATCTGTTTGTGTACTGGGGAAATCCAACATACCATTCAGCAGGCTTTGACTTTTAGAATTGAAGGTCTTAAGTTCACATACTGTGTGTTGGCCCTTGAGAACCTCTGAAGAACATAGACTCCCTAAATGACAAATTAAACACTTGGACACCAACCCAGCAATCTAAATTCTTTTTAAATTGGTCAGTACTATAGGAATTACATAATATAATTGGAAAATGGTTCCATGAAGCAGAAATGATTGTGTGAGAAAAACATTGGGCTGGATTAATAAAACCATTGCAATGTGTACATGACCATGTACACATCGTAGTAGGTTTTTGGTATTCATGAAGCACCCTTACACAGTGCTGCATTGTCCTCCAACACAAAGATATGCAGTACTGCAAAGGGCTGGCCCTATATCTGTGTGGAATGCTAACCAGACATTCTTGGGAGAGAGGCATATGCTAATTAGCCATGTTGGCTCTCCCCAGAACCACTTCTAGGAAGCTATCTACATGGCTGAGTGATTCAAAAAAGCACTTGGCCATGTAGATCAACACAGCCATCACCACCACATTGTGGTAATGAACAAGGCCAAAAGGCTGTGTTCAATTGTGGTCTTACTAGAAAAGTGCCATAATGGTGCCATCATTAAAATGGGGATTGGGAGTGTGGGGAACCACCAGACACAAGGAGATAATAATGTTGAAAAGTGGTGTACTGGCATTGACTTTACTGCAGAAGTGGGGTTGGGGGGAATATTCTACCATACCAGCACTGACATTACTACAGGGATGGGGAGATACACTACATACCAAGGAATAGAGCTGTAAGGCATAGAAAAGCATGACGGTGATGGGGGGCACTGACCACAACTCTTAAGTGGCATAATGCCACCAGCCATAGTATGGGGATCAGGAGTGGGGGGAACCAGTAGACCACTAAAGAATATTTTGCCATGATGGCAGCAATGTTACTATGGGGATCAGGGGTGGGGGAACTACTGGACACCAGGGATGAGATTCTAAAGAGTCAAAATGGCACCAATGCAACTATGGGGCTGGAGGGTGGGGAGATATAATAGACCACCACAGAATACCACTTAAAGTGCCCTAAGGCACATACAGCATGATAGGGATTGGAGAAAACAACCACACACCAGGGATGATAGAGTTAAGTGCCATAGTGGCACCAATGGTAGTATAGGGGTGGTGTGATTCTCTAGACCACCTGGGCTGACTCTTAAATGTGCTGCAATGGCACCAACATTGTAATGGGGACAGGAGTGTGGGGGATATGCTAGAATACCAGAGCCTAAGTTAGATGTGCTGTAATGGCACTAAAGTATTACAGTTCTGAGGGTGACATAGGGAATGAAGAGGTGTACAGACTCTACTGTGTGCACACGTGTGTGTGTGTGTGTGTGTGTGTGTGTGTGTGTGTGTGTAGATATATATATATATATATATATATATATATATATATATATATATATATATATATATATATATAAGTGATTGTGCTTGTGTACATGTGTGTGCAAAAGTGACTGGAGGGGGATTACACTGCCAACTCGAGCAGCAGGTTACTACGACCATGTGGAGATCAGTCATGATCTGTACATCATGGTTGTACCTGAGATTCAGGAAACATGCAAATTAGCCAATAATGAGGTCTGCCTTCATCGTAGCTAACATGTTCCTGAATCACATTTGCTCACATCTCTGTTATATTTTAACATTTTATTTTAATATACACACATACATACATATATATATATATATATATATATATATATATATATATATATATATATATATATATATATATACATATATATATATATATAGTATTCAATAATAATCTTAATTCCTCACTCATTTCAGTTTTAACTGCAAGAATTATCTTTCCCCTGAAAAATGTATCATGTAAAGAGTATAGATTAGTCATTTTCTATCTTTCAGTGTAACCATGTTTTAGATAGGCCATATATCCTTATTGCAGATTTTATTTGGACCCTTTCTAACCTATTTATATCACTGTGCATCATCTCTGCACTAGCATCATTTGCCCTCCTACTCCTCCTTAACCTCCAAATGTTGTTGAGTTTATTTCCAGTTTCTCATCCTCAATTGTAATTCACTGTAAATGACCCTTAGACTGTTCTGTTGCTAGATTTTTACTACTGTTTTTGTGGAATGTAAAATTTCAATTGTAATTCACTGTTAATGACCCTCAGACTGTTCTGTTGCTAGATTTTTACTACTGTTATTGTGGAATGTAAAATTTCAATTGTAATTCACTGTTAATGACTCTTAGACTGTGCAGTTGCTAGATTTTATTATTATTGTAGAATGTAGAATTTTTTTTTTTACTGTAGAATGCTACATAAAGCTGTATGACTTCTTTGCTTTGTATGTGTATATGCTAATATGTTTGTCATTGTTACTGGAGCTTTTCTCCTCAACCCTCCACTGAAAATGGGCTCTTTTTATGTCCAGTGGTCTTCCCCGGTCATCAAACTGAAATAAATCAATAAATACAAAATTAGCTACTTTACTCCATCAATGGTCTTATAAAAGTCCTATAAAGATTAACCATATGCATCAAATTTCTACTAGGTAGATTTTTAATGGCAGCCCAACTGTCTTATTCACTGCAGTCTCAAGATGTTTAGAAAAAGGTAAGTTATTGCTAATAATTAGACATCAGGCCTTGTATTTAGATAATTTCTTCCATTTTTCAGTAAGCACTGTATTGGCCCTAATAGAAAATCTTCCTTCCAACATTCTGTAAAAGTACTTATAGTTTGAAATGCTTTATTAGTGTTACACAAACCGTCATTTAAACTTATAGTTTACCTTTTACTATATTTTCTAAGTCATGAAGTTTTAAACAGTTGATACAGATTTTTTAAATACTGAAATATTTTTAATATAAATAACCCACAACTTTCACATTCTGTTCATAGGTTCATAGGTAGGTACTAGGCTATTGGCCCTAGGGCCTATATAAGCCTAGCCAAAAATGTACCCTGGCTTTCGTCACCCAAGAAAATTATTTTCCTGTGCCTCTGTCGAGCAGAGCCACAGAAGTGATTCCTGGGGTGAATTTCCTATTTCCCATCCAATCATCAAGGTTTTTCTTGAAGAGTGCAATTGAGGATCCCTGTCTGACATAGATAGGTAGTCTGTTCCAGACTATGGGAAGTCTCTGGGACAGGAATTTATGCCTCCAGCATGTTCTGTTTATTGTGGTGACAAGGTTTAGGTCCCTAGAGCATGTAGCTCGGTGGGACTGGGATTTCTTTAAGTGGAACATGTCCAACAGATGTTAGGCAGAGATCACCTCTGAGTAGGCAATATGTGACGGAGTCAAGCTGGAGTTTTTTGAGATGGTCTGCATACGGCATCTGTTTGAGGCCAGTAATCCTCTTTGTGAGGTATTTCTGTGGCCTTTCTAGTTGTTGTAGATGTCTTGTGAGGTACATACCAAAAGGGGCGTTGTACTCTATAATGGGTCTAATGAGTGATGAGTAGAGGGGAACAATGACCTCTTTTTTCTGGATGAGAAGTCTTGTGTGATGAGGTGAGCCACGTAGAATGATTTCCTGACCACTGTGGCAATGTGATTATCAAAGGAGAGACTACTGTCCACCTGTGTCCCAAGGTCTCTTATCACATTTTCGCCGTTAAGTAGACTACCAGCTATGTGGTAGTTCATGGGTACAGAGTTTTTACCAAAGGGGATGATAATGCACTTTTTGGCATTGAGCTTCAAGCCATGGCTTTGACACCAGGCATCTGTCTCAGTGAGGCCCTTTTGTAGTATGTCTACATCATTAGGAGTTTCGATTATGGCTCCTAGTTTGCAGTCATCTGCAAACATTGTTAGCCAAAGACCTTCTGTGTTAGCCTATACTTCAGAGAAGTAGATACCAAACAGGAGAGGACCCAGGACTGAACCCCGTGGTACTCCACTTGTCACTGGTCTGAACTCGGATTTGGAGTCTGCTACTTTCACAGTGTGGGTTCTGTCCATGAGCCAGTTGGCAACCCATCTTGTGACATAGGGATTTATACCTAGTTTAGTGATCTTATCTATAATTCCAGAGTGGGGGGTGGTGTTGAAAGCCTTGGCGAGATCTAGATAAGCTGTGTGAACCATCTTACACTCATCTATGGCTTTGGTGACTACTTCAAAGAAGTCAATAAAGTTTAGAAGACATGATCTGCCTTTTACAAATCCGAACTGGGTAGGGTCCAGAGTTTGGAGATTACCAATGTCTTTGTTTATGAGTTCCATGATGATACATTCCATGGCCTTGCAGACGAGGCTCATCAGGCTAATGGGGTGGTAGATCCCGGGGTCCGTCATGGCTCCCCCTTTGTGGAGTGGGATAACCATCACGGTGCACCATTCAGTGGGCACAAAGTCTGAGGTGAGGCTATGATTGAACATGGTACTTAGGTAGGGTGCCAGTTCATTCTGTAGTTTGTGTAGAACGCAGCCTGGGATATTGTCAGGTCCCATGGATGCTGTGTTCTTGACTTTGGAGAGTGTGCTTTTACCTGTGCAGCCATGATCACAAGAACTTTGCATTCTTCCGATATAGAGATGGGCCCTCTAGGGGGTGAGAGGGGGGTAAAGTTAGCACTGACCCTATCTGCTAGGATGTTGGCAATATCAGTTGGTTCTGTATATTTAGTGCCATTGTGCTGTAACTCAAAGCAGATCTGAGTGTTGCCATTGAGATTCTTGACATAGCTATAGAATGCTTTGTGGTTGTCTTTAGAGTCAGTGGCAATTTTGTTTTTGTAACTAGCTTTGGAGGATTTTATGACGGATCTCAGCTTCTTACTGAGGTTGATCAGGGAGTTCCTCCAGTCATGGGAATTTACTCTTTTTTTGCAACAGCTTCTTTCTTCTGTTGTAGAGTTTGTTTATGGCAGAGGACCACCAGATTGGCTTCCTTTTTTTTGAGGATAGCATCTTGGTTCTATTAGGGATAGCATGATCCATGCACTTGTGTAAGTGCTTATAAAGTGCATTTGTGTGGGATTCAGCAGTCGTACCTCTATTGTCCATCTGCATGGGTGTCATGAAGTTTGCCACTTCTGTCTTAAGAAGTGTGAAGTTGGCTTTAGAGAAGTTTTTTATGGTGGTTTCTCTAATTGGTGGTGGGGGCGGGATGTGGATGTCTAGGATGATTAGCTTGTGGTCGGATCTGACCAACGAGGAATTAACCTCTGGTGTGGAACACCAGTTGCCCATGTTGGTAATGACCAGGTCTAGGATATTGCTGCCCCTGGTGGAGGTGTGAATAAATTGATCCAAGGTGTTGGAATTTATGAATTCCAGAAAACATTGAGCAAAAGAGTTGGTACATGAGTAGTTTTCCCAGTTAATGGTGGGGTAGTTGAAATCGCCCATTATTAGGGTGTTGGGTTGTACCCTAATACTTTCCAGTGTATCAAGAAATGAGGAGCGAGAATCCTGGGGCATGGTGGGGGGGTCTGTATCAAGCTACAATTTGGATTGCGGTCTTGCCCAGAGTTAGTTGCATTTGGATAATCTTGGATGCATTATGCTGTGCAACTAGCCTGGAAGTGTGGATATCCTTAATGAATATGGACACGTCTCCACCTTTAGTGCTTCATTCCGGGTTAGGTGGCCGAAAGGTGTGGTATGAATTATAGCCTGGTAATGCAGGGGTGCTCTCTAGAGCTTTGAACCAGTTCTCTGTCACTGCACAGATGTCGATGTTCTCCATTTTAAGGAGTGCCTCGAGTGTGTGCATTTTGAGGTTTAGACTTCTAGCATTGAGTAACATTACCCTCAGATTTTGCTTGCTTGTACCTGTTACGGTGGTGAATTTGTCATTTGAACTTTTCCTAAAAAAGGCACTATAGGAGTGGCAAAAGCCTTAGCCAGTATCCGGAATCCCAAGAGTGACAGGTGCAGGCCATCTCTGGCAAAGCATCATGGTCTGTTGATCATGTCATCCCAGGCAGACAAATACTGGATCCCCTTAGAATGACACCAGAAGCTTAGCCAATTGTTGAAGTCAATCATTTTGTCCTTGTGCTGTGGTATCATTCGGGGTGATGGCAGGATGCTACTCAGGGCTAGGGTCATACCTACCTGGGCTACAAGATCGGAGAGCTCCTCCATGTCTCTTTTCATGTAGCCCAGAGAGGTACATCTCAGGTCATTCACACCAACATGGACAATGACAGTGTCATATTTGTACTTGTTGTGGAGTGACCTGAGTGCGTGCATTATGTGGCGGATCCTGGCACCTGACAGACAGCTGATAGTAACTTTCTCCTTGTTTAGCCTGGTGAGTGGAACATCAGTGTATCTGACTATAGAGTCATCTATGACTAGAGTGTGGGGTACGTTGTTATGCCTTATGGGCTGTGGTTGAGTGGCACACTGAGTTTGTGGGCTATGTGTCATTTGGGTTGTGTTGGGGGGTGGAGTTCGCTTGCGTTTCTGCTTTGGAGGTTAAGAAATTATGAGTAAATAAATCTTCTAATTCATACTTGTTAAGATTAACTATAATTAGTTATGAAAGTATCCAAACAGTAAATTAAACTTAAAATAAAACTATGAAAAGTTAAAACATCTTATAAGTGAAAACCTCTTGTGTAAATAAATAATAATCTGCCTCACTGTTTATATACAAGGCAATGGCAAATTAATCTAAATCTCAAAAAGATCATCTGTATGTTCAAATACAAAGACAGCAAGCACAATTTAATGTCATAAGGCCTCATGAAAAGCTCAAACTGAAAGGTCTTTCAAACACTATGTTTATCTACTCATATGTCCTTAAGCAAAACATATAATTCTTTACTTACAACCTTCCAGCGGGTCGCTATTATTTAAATAAAGTTTCAAAACTTTGAACGTGCCTTCATTGACAGCATAATGTCGAAAAGGCCAAATCCCAAAGACACGGAACAGTGATTTTTTAATCCTAGGGGAAAAAAAATCACTGGGCTGTTTTCGGGACTTTGCCATTTCCTACACTGTGGTGCGATTTCGAAGTAGGTACATTTAAGTAGTGGCTGTGTGGGGGGCACAGCCCACCACTTTATTTTGTGGGGTTTTTTTTTTTTTTTTTTTTGCGGACCAGCAATTTGTTTTCCCTTGGAAAAAAAATGCTGTTCCGTGTGTTCAGAATTTGGCCTTTTCAACATTAAGCTGTCGATGAAGGCACTTTTGAAGTTTTGAAACTTCGTTTAAATAATATAGACACATTCCAGCACCACAGATGTTCATAGATATACACAGTATCCTCTAGAAAAAATAATTAATCCAGATTACTGGATACTCCATATCACAATATCACAAAATGACACAAAGAGGTGCAAAGCATTCCGCTGTCTAAAAGCGTATTAAATAGCCTTGTCTTAGATTTCAATTGATCAACAGCAGCTGGTACTCACTGAATATCCAAGGTAACAAAGACGTGTGCCCAGTATCTCTATAAAGGCACAAGAGAGTACCCAATAAATAAACAAGTAAATAATTAAACAAATAAAATCACCTCTTTGACCTTAAAAGGACAAAAGGAAGATAAGGGAATAAAGATTAAAATAATTTCTTTTGTTTTATAAGAACATAATGAGAACAGCAGCAGTTTAATTACAGAGGGTGACATTTCCACTCACTAAGCACATATTAAATAGCCCTATCTTAGATTCCACTTGGCTAACAGCAACTCCCAGTCATGGAATAGCCAATGTAAACAAAGAGGTGCTCCCAATGTATATATGAAGATGTGGAACAACACGACCCCCCCAAAAAAAATGAAACAAACATTTGTTATCTATTTGCTCTAATAAGGACAAGGGAGAGAAACAAGAAAATAAAACTAAAATTCTCTCGTTTTACATGAATGCAACAAAAGCAGCAGCAGTTCAGTTACAGACAGAGGCATTCCACTTACTAAGAGTGTATTAATGACTCAGTACTAGATACAGAATGGTGTGAAAGTGAAAGGTCTTTAATGAATTTTGCTTATCTAGTTTTGTATTGATTCCATGTGATGACTACGTTCATTTCTTCGTCTGGATAAGAAAAATAAGAGACCAAAGTATCAAACCACGAGAAAAGTCAGCATCAAGGGGACACATGCTCACTTTTGTAGATATATATGCTGCACAATCCCATGCACACAGTGCAATGACTTCACATTCCCCATTACTTTTACTGGCTGGAATAAAATCAACAAAACAGTCAAGTGTTTGAACAATCCTTTCAACATGTGAAAATTAATGTTTGATATATAAGGCAATGGAATGTACATTACAGTAATACTGAAAATCAAGATGCGACTGGTAAATTTATTTATTTACAGTTTGTTTATTGAGTAGACTGTCTGAGCTCAAATAAGCCCTTTTGCATTGAAGTCTCTGGGACAGCAGTTCCTCTGAAATTATTTAGTACATTAGTATTGCTATAACATATATAGTCAGACAGACATTTGGCAGAGATCTGATATAGGGACATTTATACAGAACAGAAAGATGACTCATTAAACTGCAATCAGACAGCATATAATTATGTATAAATATGCAAAATACTGTATATTATATAGTACTGATCAATTGATTTACAGCAGTTACATAAAAGACGGAAAGGACAAAAAATAAATAGGTTAGAATATCAATTAATGCAATTACAGATCCAAGCATGATTACTCTGTTTTGAAAGAAATTAATTAGTTTTAGCTCTAGTAGTAATATCATCATTATCATCTTCTTTCGGCTGTTCCCATTAGGGGTCGCCACAGCGGATCATCTGTTTCCATTTCTTCCAGTCCTCTGCATCTTGCTCTGTCACACCAACCACCTGCATATCCTCTCTTACCACATCCATAAACATTATCTTAGGCCTTCCTCTTTTCCTGTTACCTGGTAGCTTCATCCTTAGCATATTTTTCCCAATATACTCAGCATCCCTCCTCAGCACATGCCCAAACCAACATAATCTTGCCTCTCTGGCTTTGTCTCCAAACCTTACAACCAGGGCTGACCCACTAATATACTTATTCCAAATCCTGTCCATCCTCGTCACACCCAGTGCAAATCTTAACATCTTTAACTCTGCCGCATCCAGCTCAAACTCCTGCCTTTTTGTCAATGCCATTGTCTCCAACCCATATAACATAGCTGGTGTCACTACCCTCTTGTAGACCTTCCCTTTCACTCTTACTGGTACTCGTCTGTCACAAATCACTCCTGACACTCTTCTTCACCCACTCCATCCTGCCTGTACTCTCTTCTTCACCTCTCTTCCACACTCACCGTTACTCTGAACTATTGATCCCAAGTATTTAAACTCATCCACTTTTGCTACCTCTACTCCTTGCATCCTCACCATTCCTCTATCCTCCCTCTCATTCACACACATATATTCTGTCTTAGTCCTGCTGACCTTCATTCCTCTTCTCGATAGAGCATATCTCCATCTCTCCAGGGTCTCCTCCACCTGTTTCCTACTCTCATTACAGATCACAATGTCATCTGCAAACATTATATTCCACAGGGACTCTTATCTGCTCTCGTCTGTCAACCTGTCCATCACCATTGCAAATAAGAAAGAGCTCAGAGCTGATCCTTGATGTAACCCCACCTCCACCTTAAACACATCCGTCACTCCCACCGCAGACCTCACCGCTGTCACACTACCCTCGTACATATCCTGTACCACTCTTACATACTTCTCTGACACTCCCAACTTCCTCATACAATACCACAACTCCTCTCTAGGCACCCTGTCATATGCTTTCTCTATGTCTACAAAAATACAATGCAACTCCTTCTGACCTTCTCTGTACTTCTCCATCAACACTCTCAGAGCAAACATCGCATCTTTAGTGCTCTTTCCTAGCATGAAACCATACTGCTGATCACTAATCATCATGTCCCTTCTTAACCTAGCTTCTACTACACTTTCCCATAACTTCATGCTGTGACTGATCAATTTAATCCCTCTGTAGTTACTACAACTCTGCACATCACCCTTATTCTTAAAAATCAGTACCAAAACACTTTTTCTCCATTCCTAAGGTATCCTCTCTCTTTCCAAGATTTCATTAAACAATCTGGTTAAAAACTCTACTGCCATTTCACCTAAACACCTCCATGCTTCCACAGGTATGTCATCTGCACCAACAACCTTTCCATTCCTCATCTTCTTCATAGCTATCCTTACTTCCTCCTTGCTAATCCATTGTACTTCATGATTCACTATCCCCACATCATCCAACCTTCTCTCCCTCTCATCCTCTTCTTTCATCAACCCTCTCAAAGTACTCTTTCCATCTCCTCAACACACTCTCCTCACTTGTGAGCATGTTTCCCTTATTATCCTTTATCACCTTTACCTGCTGCACATCTTTTCTAGCTTGGTCCCTCTGTCTAGCCAATCGGTACAGGTCCTTTTCTCCCTCCTTAGTGTCAAACGTTTTATACAACTCTTCATATACCTTATCCTTAGCCTTCACCACCTCTCTCTTTGCCATGCACCTCATCTCCTTATACTTCTGTCTACTTTCTTCATCTCTCTGACAATCCCAATTCTTCTTTGCCAACCTCTTTCTCTGTATACACTCCTGTACTTCCTCATTCCACCACCATGTCTCCTTGTTGTCCTTCCTCTGTCCAGATGTCATACCAAGCACCTTTCTAGCCGTCTCCCTTACTAGCTCTGTTGTAGTTACCTAGCTATTTGGTAACTCTTCACTGCCACCCAGTGCCTGTCTTAACTCATCCCTGAACTCCACCTCACAATTTCTCTTTTTCAATTTCCACCATTTGATCCTTGGTGCAGCCCTCACACTCCTCCTCCTCTTCTTGATCACCAACGTCATCCTACAAACCACTATCCTATGCTGCCTAACGACACTTTCTTCAGTCACCACTTTACAGTCTCCAGTCTCCTTTAAACTGGCCCTCCTACATAAGATATAATCCACTTGTGTGCATCTTCCTCCATTCATGTTATGTCACCCTATGCTCCTCCCTCTTGTTAAAATACGTATTCACCACAGCCATGTCCACCCTTTTAGCAAAATCCACTACCATCTGATCTTCTGCATTTCTTTGCTTAACACCATACCTACCCATCTCTTCCTCATCCCCTTTGTTCCCTTCACCAACATGCCCATTTAAATCTGCTCCAATCACCACTCTCTCACCCTTGGGTACAGTCATCACCACTTCATCCAAATCACTCTAAAATTTTTCTTTCTCATCCATCGCACACCCAACTTGAGGAGCATATGCACTAACAACATTCATCATTACACCATCAATTTCCAGCTTCATAAACATCACTCTGTCCAACACTCTTTTCACCTCCAAAACACTCTTAGCATACTGTTCCTTCAGGATAACTGCTATGCCATTTCTCCTCCCATCCACACCATGATAAAACAATTTGAACCCACCTCCGATACACCTAGCCTTACTCCCCTTCCATCTGGTATCTTGCACACACAGTATACCAACCTTCCTTCTGTCCATCATATCAGCTAGCTCTCTCCCTATACCAGTCATACTGCCAACATTCAAAGTTACGATCCTCACTACCACAGTCCTAGCCTTTCTCCTCTCTTCCTGCCTTAGGCTATGCCTTCTGCCGCTTCTCCTCCTTTGGCCAACAGTAGCCCAATTTCTGCCAGTACCCTGTTGGCTAACAGTACTGGTGGTGGTCATTGTTAACCCGGGCCTTGACTGATCCGGTATGTAAATATTTACTGGTGTCCACATAAATATGTGAGGGTATATCTGACTGCATCTGGAGGTAAGAAAATAAACCAGAATAAGAAATGAACTGCAGGAAAATAATTTTTTATTTATTTGTCCCGAGGATTTCTGCTTGGAGGCCGGGGAGGCCTGGGGAGAAAAGCTCCAAATGATAATTAGTAAAAGTAATTAGGTAAAATAAATAGGCTAGAAGAACTTAAAAAATATTTAACAAGTACAACACTACTATACATACAAGTACAAGACTGCCATTACTATTTAACATTAACATACATATGTAACATTAATAGCATATTAGCAAGGGAGGATAGAAGTATACACAGGATACACATTTCTTATTAGGACATATAAACTTGTCTACTAGCTAGTTGTGTTGTTTTTAGTGGCACAGAGCTGGTCTGAGTAGTAGCCATTAGGAGCAAGGACATAGCCAGTTGGACATTTTAGACTATTTTAGCAAGGACTTGTGGCAGAAAACTTGATGATTTAGAGAGATGTATTTGTTTCATGTTTAGTGGAGTAACCAGTGGTGCACCTTCCCCTAGGTTGAGAGATTTTAGTGTTGTTACCAAGGAGGGTCTGTTTGCTGTTTGGACAGAAGGTCTGTTTGCTGAGGGGAGGGAAGTTTTAAGTTTTGTGGGGATTAAGGCAGGCTGTTGCAGGGTTTTGAAGGCCTCTATGAGTTTGGTGAGGACTGGTGAAGAAGGTCTGGAATATCATTCCATCCTTTCAGGTCAGGTTAGTACAGTGGTGTGTTAGGTAGGGTTGGCCTGTAACTGTAGGCAATGTAGGATTTAGCAGGAGTGTTGGACTCAGGAGCTGGATGAGAAGGTGAGTGAGGTGGAGTGAGAGAGGGAGTGAGGAGAGAGTTATAGTAGGTAGGAGAGAAGGTGGCTTGGGACTGGCATGGGTAAGAGGAAGGTTTTAATTCTATAATTTCTTGTTGTTGTTGACTTGACTGACTTAATGGCTTATGTGAATCAAATCTTGATATGTATATTAATTTAAGTCTAATAGCTTGTTTTGTATAGGTGTCTTTGGGGAGGATGGTGGATTTATTAGTGAAGTTTTCAGAGTTTTTTGCGTGGTTGGGTAGGGGAGGGGTAGAAGAGGTTGAGAAGTTTTGTTTTTTTGTCTTGATTGAGAGGCAGTTTAAGATTTTGGTGCTTTTTTTATTTTGGTTTGGGTTATGTTGGGTGGTAATTAGTTGAGAGGCATTGAACACATTCATATTATAATTATAGTCATCTGGCATCAGCATATTGAATGCAGGTGGCTTCAGGGATGACTGATTGAAAAGAGGAGAGAGAGAGGATGAGAATATTAATATGGAAAACTCCTATGGTATTTATTTGGTAGTAGAGAGCTTGTTTTGCCACATTACTGCTTGTTTTCTCCCAGTGAGTGGTAAGAAAAAACCAGTCAAGGGCTGGTATCTAGATACAGGGTTTTAAAGTATATAGAAGTAACTGATGCGTGTTAATGTTAAAAGAGAAAAAAGAGAGGAGGGGTGTGGTTGTACTATGATGGGGTCATGTTGATGTTGTGGTCTGAGTAGTTTATTTTTGGTTTAGATAGAGCATTGGTTTGTTTGCATGCACTTTTTTCTTAATTAATTTTGGCAAGTGGTGGTGGCTATAGGTCTATAGTTGGATAGTTCTGTGGATGAACCTCCTTTGTGGAGTGGAATAACATAGGATATTTTCCAAATTGAGGGGATTGAGGCCTCAATTGTTCCTACCATTGAACTGCATTGCACTATTGTACCATTGCTACAATTTTTTGTATATTAATACACACTGCAGCTGTGTTTGCATGTTTGTGCATGCACGTATGTATACATGCACGAATATCTATGTATCATAGTTATTAAATAAAGGCTGTTGTCATTACAGCAACTGAAATGCTCATGTTGCAGAGAATGAAATAAAATTTTGCTAAAAATAAAGTTTTAAAGATTGATTGCAAAGTGTACTCTAGAAGAAAGGCCACATCTAAAACTTGAATCATAAGAAAACCAATCTTGCCTTTGTTGTCTTTAGTTGAAACTTGTTGAGTTTGTGTGATTATTTTTTCAGAGTTTACTTTTTAGTATGGACAACTAATATTATACAATGTTGTGGTGGTAGTACATCTTTGGTTTGGGTCAAGCAGACTGAACCAGTGGAGAGGATTACCTTTAAATGAAGATTTTTTTTTTCTGTGTTTTCTTTTTTTTGTATGGAATGTCTGTGTTCATGATGATGAAAGGAAGTGTGGAATGTGAAGAAAACAAACAACAGAAGAGGTAATACAGAAGTTGACAGAAGTTAACTTGTAATGCCAAGTAATGAGTAGGCTATTTGCCAAAGCATATTTTAATATTCAAGTGTTTTCTTGCCCTGATCCCCTTGCTAACGCAATTCATTTTAGTTTCCTTACTAAAACTCATGACAGTAATGCATAATAGATATAAGTAACAAATCTGCTACATATCTGAAAGTGTATGTGCAAGTAGGTATAATTTGATTCAGTTTCATTTAAACCCTCTGGCATTTGTATATAATTTTCAGTAGTGTCCAAAGACAATTTAATGAAGAAATGGATATCCTGATGCCTTATTGTCTCTTTGACAGCTGCCTGTCGTGGTTACATTTTTACACTCCAACACAGCATGAGGTTTTGGCATTAATACTTGTGAGCAACATTAGTTCTGTGTTCTGATTTGCAGATACTGCTGTATGCAGCTCATACAAGCTTATTTCAGTACACACCTTCTGTTACTGCACTGAAAGGGCAGAAATGTCAGCATTGCTGTTAGTAGATACACAAAGAAAATGCTACCTCTTTGGTGGTAAGACACTGAATGCTTCATTCTTTCCCCAGAAATGTGCTATCAGCCTATACATGTCCAGTCTCTGCTTTCCGTTGGCCCTGAAGTATAGCAGTTATTGTAATACTAACACTTGTTTTGATTAAAGCATACAGGAACAAACTAATAGCATGCCATTTGTGGTAAGAGGTGTTAGTCTAGGAGAGTATTTATATCTTCATTTTATAATTTCTGCCAACCCAGCACAAGTAATCACAAAACTATGTTTGGTGATTGGAGTTAATAACATGAGGACTCTGTTTTGCATTGTACTTGGTATACATATACTATACTAGACAGAAGAACCATTTATCCATGAATCTCTTGCCTCACTGGCAGCTCTTCTCAAAGATGTAGTAAAGGATACTGATAAAGTTTAAGTGACCTGCAGCAACAAGAACAATTGCTGGTTGTAGGAGCTGCAGTAGTTCAGCAATTTGTGGAACTAAGAGGTCAAAGAGCAATGGTGTTAAGGTCAAAATGTCCAGTTAACTGAATTACAAGCAGGGAGACAGGACATCACAGAAAAAAAAAAGTAAATGACCTTGAAAATCAGAGATGGAAAATGCTGGAGAAATAATATCATGTAATCAGACTGCCAAAGGGCAGAGAAAACACAACCCCTATACTGCCTTTAACAATACAGAATTCATGTCACTCCTGCAAATGAGACCCCATCCCAGTAATTCAGAAAATGCCTTAGATAACTTGTCACATCAGACTGTGGACTGCACAAACAGAGTAGGCACTTCACCGAGAATCTTCTAGATTTTTAGTAAGACAGAAGCAACACTTCCGACAGTAAAACCACTGAGTCTTGCACTAAAATGGTACGGTTGTCCTGTATGTTCACCCTGGACTGCAGCAATGTACTGTTCTCCAAAAGGATGGCCTTAACCTCAGCTGTCCAGACAAGGTATGAGCTGTGAATGCCAGTGCTAGTCTAGTTTCCATCCCTACTCTACTTCTCTAAGGATGGCCAGTCCCTCTGCTTTGAGATACTGGCCAAGACTTTTACTTTTTTGGATAGATTAATGGCACGTATATGACACTCCTGTCATACTAAGTTGTCAGTGACTCCACAGGATACAGGCACAATAATAAGAGAAACAAACAAGTTACTTCTTCTAACAAGAATTCAGTGGATGGAAAGCATAAAATAAAGAATATTTTGAGACCAGGTACTCTAACTTCTCCCCACCAAATAATAATAATAATAATGAAGACGATGATAATAATCTATGAGGGCAAATCATTATCAGTGGTCGTCCCTGCTATGAGTGCATTTACATTTACCCCATTAATGAACAATTCTTGCTTTTTTACATCGGATTCCTCTCCAAAAGAAATCATTCATAATAAGCAATGCACTGAAAAAGTGGAACTTATCAGAACTGCAGTAGCCATGACAAACCATCAGATGGGATAAACTGCTGAGCACAGAGCTATTGTTATCTTTCGTCATTGCCTTTGCTTACAGCTGCAAATACTTTTCTTTTTTTAACTTCCCATCTTCCAATGCTTTGCATACTGCAGATGTGGATATAATCTTATCCTCATACCTTTCAACTGTTCAGATTTTCGCAGAATGTCCAGATTCTGGTCTCATATATTTGGCCTGTTCTTCTCAAAATGTGTGGTTCTCTAGCAGCTCATTCAGATCTGAAGTCATTAGATAATGACAGACATTCAAGTTTCAGGCTTCATACCATTCAGAAAAAGTACGTTAGTACAATGCTAGTATTCTGGCAACTTTCTAAATTTATAAGAACAATATTTAAAGATTTTGTGGCATTTGTCCCTCCATCATTTTTGACTTTGTCTGGAATTATTTTGTTAAGAGTTTGAGAGATATGGTTAGCCTTCTGGATCATCTATGTAACTATATGACTTAAAGGTTTGTACATTTTCTAGTATTTACCATACATCTCTGCATTCTACATTTTTTTTTCATTAGTAGTATCAAGCTTACCATGCATATGTGTTTCTTAGGCTTACTTTGTATGCATGAAGAAAGCAAATAACTTCTTTAAGGCCCAACCACTACTTTACCTGCTAGGCGTTCACTCTGTAGCTCTGAAGAAGGCATGAACTGTAAAGAACAGACAGTCTATGGACTTTATACCACTAGATTTTTAGTAGCTTATGTGAATGTTGTGGGCTGATGGAAGTACAATGCATAGGGCTCCCACTGCATATTCAGTGAAACAAATCAAAAGATTTGCACAAATGTGGATAACTTCTTTACACGGTGCTAGACTACTATGGGGTTGATTGCTATCCGATACCTAAATATGATGCATTCAGACTGGCTCTCCTTCTCAGAATGTGCAATTTATTATTGTTGATGACTAAAGCTCCAGGAAGGAACAGTGTTGATCTGCACATTCACTGCCAGTCCTGAAGGAAGGAGTGGAGACTGCAGAATGTAACACATTAGGCAATTTAAATGGATTACCAAGCCTTACTCAACATCCAGCTGCATGAAACACAACTGTACGATAAGAAATGGTACAGAAAGAGAATGAGAAAGTTTAACACTGACAACTAGCAGCCCAGTATAGAGCTCAAGTTCTTTGCTAAAGAATTCTGGACAAAGCCAAAAATAATGGGGGAACAAAAGCCCAAAATCAGGGAGTATTTGTTAATATTACTCTAACTTGCTTTGAAAGTTAATGGAACAACATGTTTTGCATCAACATGTATATTCTGAAGAATAAGAATGTCTGGGATTGACTGACTGTAATCCTCAGTGCTTTATCAGAAAATCAAAAACGTTACAAGTGACAGAACAAAAATTTGGGGCAAAGTCAGGGATGTTCTGCAAAATTAGGGGGATTTAAGAGTTATGGATACTTCATAGACAGGAAATATGTCACACACACACACACACACACACACACACACACACACACACACACACACACACACACACACACACACACACACACACACACACACACACACTAGCAAAAGAGCAAAAACAACTTACCCATCCATGGCCCATGTATGACAGAAATAAACAAAGCTTTCTGAATATAAATCTCAAAGCAATAAAGGGTGAAAATTAGGAAACAGCAGTACAGCTCTGAAGAACAGAAGGACCATTATTACAGTACAGAGACTGTCAGTGGAGTACAGTTTGGACAGCATGCACAATGCAGCTGCATCTCCTAAAGGTCTAAGGGTAGGGAGGCCATCATAGACCACAGGATAGTGCCACCATGTCAGACCACACAGCTCTACCCATTAAGACAACAGCTGTATTATCAGCCAAACAGAAGTGACCTACACCGGCAACAGCATGACATACTCAGTAAAGGTCAAACAAAGTAGCAAAAACAATTATCTTCACTAGGATCATGGGTAGTTTCTAGGCATGCATTCCAAGAGACCATTAAAGAGCCTAACCCAAATTCCCAATTGTATCAAAACTTTGTCTTTTTAAGTTACTTGCACAAGGTCATACAGTAGACAAATGAAGGATGAGGGAGTCAAACTCTGCACCACAAGAAGTAGCTTGTTAACAAAAAACTCATAACCTTGATCTTCTATGCTAACTGCCTGTGGGCTTGAAACCTTCTCATTTAGCTGGTTTGAGATGACTGTAGGTCAGAGCACCCTTATATTTCCACGGGGTGTCTTCTATTTTACAAAACTTTACTGTAGTTTTGTTCTTACAGTAAAATACAATAAATCCTTGATATTTCTACTCATGGCTTGCCTTAGAAATAAATGGACTAGGTCACTACCTATGGCACCATTCAGATTAAGTGGACTTTTCTTCTATTTTATCTATTTAGTTCTTTATTTTAAGGAAGGAAGAAATGCTGTTGCCAGTGTAGTGATGTTCATGTTCAAAACAACCATGGCTGATGTGCCTTGTGGTGGAGCTGGCTTTTTGGTTAATTCCACCCATAATATAGACAACCAGTCAGGAAAGGCTTTGGGGGTCTCTGACTGGTTGTTTAGATAATGGGTGGGATGGCAAAAAGCAGAAGCATTTGAAGATTTGAAAAAGTTGGTGCTTGTGATGACTGTAATGGAAACATAAAACATTGACAAGCAATCCACACTCAACTTGATACTTACTAATTGCCCTTAAAATATCACTTGCTCCAGTTCCCCTCCCAGACACAGTAAGCATTCACCTCTCCACTTATGTCACCAGACAATATAGCTCTACACTTAAAACTCACTATTGCAATCAAATACATAATCTAATCATATTTGATAGAGATATATTTATATCATGCCTGAAGGCTGTCAGCTGGAATCAACTAAATATTTATAGCTTGACAATGCTGTAATCCTATTCAGTGATATATTCTTAAGCATACCAGATAAACTCACCAACCATCAGGACCAAAAGAGTCAAATTCCACTCCTTAGTTTACCAAACAGACTAAGCAGATCATGAAATAGAGGGACTCAGCATGGTCCACATGGAAAAATATACTACCCCCAACCTGAAAAAAAAACAGCTTAGAAAGCTAGCTGAAAACAGTATGAAATCTGATAAGAAACCCTTCTGTACTAACCTTCAAAACATTAACCATTCCAGCCTTAAACTTTTCTGATCCTCTGTCAATCAACTACTTTGTCATGGTCCCATAACCCAACCATCCCCCTCTCTCAACTTTCAGTCTGACTCTTATCGCCAACCAGTTCTACAGTCTGTAGCACCTCATCTTAAACTCTCAACCTCAGACATATTGCCCATCTCTACTACTGATCTACAGCTAAATAAACTATCGTTACATCCCAAACCAACTTACTACATTAAGAAAATGCTTCATAAATGGAAATCCACCATGCTTACCCCAGGCAAACTCCCAGCAGAATACTTAAAAATGGCTGCAGATGTTATTGAATATCTCATCTCCATCTTAATCAACAGCTGTATATCAGTATGTTATGATCCTCTCCTATGGAAACAATCCTACATGTTCCCACTTCATAAAGGCGGTAGCTGAACTGACCTCACTATCACCCCATAGCCATGCTTTCGCGACTATCTAAAATACTGCAAAAATGCATCCAGCAACAATTGCTAAAATATGTCATTAACAATAACCTACTCTCACCCACACAACATGCTTTTCAACCACATCACACTACCTCCACTGTCCTAGTCACTTTTACCAACTCAATCAACCTTATCAGAAATGCTGACAATCTGGTATCAGACATATTTTTAGATCTCTGTAAGGCTTTTGATACTATTTCCCACCCAAGCTGCTCAATAGACTATATCTCCTTGCTCTAGACACACCTTCACTCTCCTGGTTTAAGAGCTACCTCTCAGGTAGGCAACACACTGTCTGCACCCCCCCCCCCCCAAAGCTTTGACCTGTTAAAGAAATTTTAGGAAAATAGCTTCAACTAACTGGAATCCACTTCTCTCAGCACTTACCAAAAGAACATAATACTTCAGTTTTAGAACAAAAGTGCATGGACACCTAAACACTTTGTATAAATGTTCATTACTTTGCTGACAAGGGTTAAAAAAATAAAAATAAAGCAATGATTATAAATATTTATTCACTATCATCAGTCTATACTGTATGATAAAACCCATATTCTGTAACTATCTACATAACATGTATGCCAGTAAGTTAATATATAGAATTTAAAAACTGCCATTTTGCTAGAATATGGATGACTGCAAGTATAATCGGTAAACTCACTGAAAAAGTTTCCCTGGTTAATGCCTTAAACAGTAAATAGATAGATGCCTTATAGATGGGTCTATATTATAACATCAAAGTCTTAAAACTTTGAATGTTATAATATTGAACCCTATGCACCGAACGCTGAAAATAGCGAAGTTGCAGAATATCGAATACTTTCCTAGGGAAAGTATTCGGTGGGCCGTTTCTGCAGCTTCGCTATTTTGACTGTGAAGCGAAGGTTACGGACCGGGTTAAGGTAAGTGTGCGAACAGATCGGGTTAATGTGAGTGTGTGATAGGGACTTTAGGGTTAGGGAGTAGGTAAGGTGAGTGTGCGGTAGTTACGGATCTTAGGCTTAGGGTTGGGTTAAGGTAAGTGGATAACTAGTAGTGTATGTATGGGTTAGTGTAGGGTTTTGTGAAGTGTATGTGTGTGGATTATTTATTTTGGTGTGCTTGTGTTGTGTGTATGTTTGTTGGAATAGCGATTTTTTTCCCTGGGAAAACATTCGCTATTCTGAGTGTTCAATGTTATAGTCTTTCGATCGAAATGGTTCGATATTATAACATTCAAAGTTTTAAGACTTCAATGTTATAATATAGACCCCTCATAGACATTAGGAATTGTGTTACTTAACACTGCACAAATACTTAAGCATTTCTTGCAGAGAAAGCTTTACCTTGATAATTATGTACAGTAATTAACCTCTTGCAAAGCAATAAGATCACTGGTTCTGAACTCTTCAGTCAAGCAAAGAAGCTGTTCTTGGTCTGGTATTCTTGTATTTGTAGTTCAGCTATTAAACTGTATAAATTACCAACAGAAACAAACTGTAAAAGGTGTGTTTCCAATGATTCACTTGGAAACCTTCTACATTTCTATAGCCATTTTGCTCTCTGTATAATTAGTGATCTGTGTACTTTCTGTATCATTTTATAAGCATGGATACAAAAGATCCAACTTAGTTAACAAATAACAATGAATAACTAAATGCATAAATAAAATACGCAATACCAATGACCTACCCTTACCGATATGCAGATGTCCCTGAGATCCACACTGGATCTATGTTATAATAAAGTGGCTAGGTCTGCGGCCAGTCAGCCCTATAATTCCCATCTTTGAGCTGCTGTTTAGTAATTAAACTGGTTCAGACTACTCCACTCCTTTGAATATACTCAACTCTTCCTTGCTCAAAAATTATATATAAAGCCATAAACCCATATCCTGTGCAGCAATAGGCTCTACTCTTAAGCATTACCAACCAGACTACCCACTCTGAAAAATAACTCCTTGCTTTATATAAACTTAAGAAATCTATAGGACATACTTTATACTCCAGCTATGTGGCCAAAGCCTGGAACTTAATTCCCATGGACATCAGATCAACACTTATCTTTCCTTTGTTCAGACATATATTAAAAGAATTCTTGATATCCTGGCTTTGCACTTGCATCACACCTGGTTGAAACTATTTCTTACGTCTCTATTTTTTGCTTGCCTTCTTATTCATTTACCTTTCCTTTTCCCCCTTACTATACCTCCTTTTTTTCTTCTCAATAGCTCTACCACTCCTTGCTGTTGCGTATTTCCTTATCTTTATTTAACCACTACTTCCACTTTCTCTCTACTTAAATTATTCCTCTTTCCACGTGACTAATCTATGTCTTTCAGTGCTGTTACACATTTTATCTAATCTCCTGCTTTATCCTATATGAATTTTGTGTGCATTGTATTTATTCTTGGTATTTAATTATAGTGATCTTATATAGTTTTATATTTTGTATACTTTAACCTTTAATTTTGTCACAATCCTTTTTATTTTATCACTGCTGAGTACTAAATTCTACTTCTACGTGTTATCTCACATGTATTAAATATGGAAACGATTTACTTGTCTATAGAGTTTTCTCACCAGGCCTCCGCTGACAATGGATCTCATGCCTATTTGGACTTTCCCAGTAAACAAATATAAAATGAAATAAAAATAATGCCTCTGTAAATAAAACAATTATGAAATGGTTACCAGCAAAGTAAAGAGGGTTTCAGTTTTTGCTCCAGTTAAGATATTACACCTGTGCATATCAAAAACGTCTAGGCAGTGTAATGCTTAAACCCAAAACAAATAAACACACATTAGTCCCAAATGTTTGCTTTGCAGATTGCACAGGAGTGGCATTTTATTGACAACTGCCGTGTTTCAAATCAAAGACAAAATATTCTCCTAACCTGAAAGGAGAATTTGTTTTTTCACTGCAACCAGTTCATAAGTGAATCTGACTTATCAGATATAAATCTTATACAGAAGTTATTTGTTTACTCATTGCATTTTGAAATGGAGGTTAATCCTGCTGGTCCAGGAATCTTTTCCATGGAATAAGAAGGGATCAAGCTCCAGAAAAAAGTACTCAATGTATTCAATAGATATTACTGAAGGACAACACACTCGTATGTTTATTACTTTCTGAGCGGTAAATCGTATAGACAATGTGACATCAGAAAGCCAGCAAGATAGATGTTGAACAATTGTAGATTTCCCTGTGTCATTCCTGTCAAGTCTTGTATACAATACTTACATATGATAAATCTGCTTGTGTCGCAGACCTGGCAACAATATAAATTAACACGAGTATATTGCATAGCAAATGCAAAATTGCTTCCTTTGGGTTGCAAATAAGTAAATGACCTGCATCTGAAAACTGAAACAGTCAAGTTTATGAAGTTATCTAAAAATAGCTATAAGCTGTAACTTGAGTTTAGAGTCACGCAGCTGTAAAACTATTTGTGTGTTTGTAACATGTATGCTCTTTGGCATTTTACTATGATTGCCACATTGTAGCATTTTTAATAACTCTACCTCCTAGAAAATATGTAGTGACACCGCTGAGGTCATTTTAATAATAAAAAAATGAAATTTCATAAAGGTCAGAAAGAAAATATAACCTGATATACAGACAAATGCATTCATATTCATGAGAGTGTTAGAATGGTATAAACATTAGCATAAGTACTTTGACATTCAATGAATTAACATTTTGTTGGAGTAAAAAGATGAGAATGAATTGTTCAAAAAGATGACCACTTCAAACTCCAGATTTTTGTTTGTTTATTTATTTATTTGTTAACTATACAAGCTAACTTTTCCACTGGCCCTTTTATGTGGTGCTCTAGGCCAAAATCAAATTATATCTACATTATAGAAGGGACTAGACAGTTAGTGCTCTAGTAAAATTGTAGGATTTTCAGAGAGGAATGGGTTTTGACATGTAATTATTACATGCTTTATTATGTTACGATATTAGATACAGATAATAGAACTGCAGTACAAAAGAGAGTGTTATAAGCAAACATGTTTTTTATATAGTTTCTCTGCTAAGGGGGTGGGCAGTAATGTTCATTTATTAGTTTGTAGATGAGTGGGACTAACAAGATAGGTACTTTGTCTGATTCCTAGCAATTTAGAATCAGAGTTATATAGTGATGTTCATTTGTTGTCTTAACACAGGAAAACACAGACTTCTTAGAAGTGTTTTGGTATGGTGTGAGTATTCTGTGATAAGGACAAGATAATTAGAGGTAGACTGTATTCTAGTTCAGATATGAAAATTTCAGTTTTAGCTGTACAAGCTTATTATTTTATAGCACATTTATCGATAACAAAGTATTTTCTGAGTTGTTTGTTTTTTTCTTCCTGTGTGTGATACTAACAAGAATGAGGTTGGGGAAGACCCTAAATCTTTAAATGAAGAGGCCGGCTCATTTTTTTTCGGTTCAATCAGTTATGCTTAGAAGAATAGGTTTATCAAAAAGTCACTAGTTGTTCTGAAAATCATAATATTTGTTCTGTTAATGTTAATACTCAGTGAATTTATTTTAAATCACTAAAATCCTGCCTGAAATCATACTGGAAGACGCACTGAATGTCTTTCCTACATTTCCTGACTGTACTATAGATCAGCAGGGTAAAGGGATGGGTCCATGCTACGGTGATGCTGTTCTAACTGACTGATGTAAAGGGAAAATGAATAAGATGTAATCCTTAGCCTTTTGGAGTGCCTGATGCTGATGGTCAAGATCAGCCATTTGACAGTTTAACAGCCAATCAATCTGAGGAAAATGAGATGATAGGGCCCTTTCCAAATCCTATGTTAGTGAGATTCTGAAGGAGAACCTAGTGGTCAAGATAGTTATTAGCTGCTCTAAGTAACAGAAATATGGATCTAGTCATACATCTGTAATCCATGTATGAGAAGATGGTTTGAGATGCAGTAAATAGGGTTGTCTGAATGCTAAAATCCTAAAACCACACTAGGATAAATAAGAGCATGTCTTTTGTTAATATGTCAAACATTTATTTATAAATCAGTTCATAATTCCTTTACTAAACTGAGTTTGGGGAATGATATAACCTAGAAGGCTGACTGGATTTTAAAACATTGTCAGAATGGATAATACAGTAGCTTTCCGAGCTGTAAAGTGGTATCCATACATACATAGATACAAATATTTCAGGCACGGGCATTAATGCCCTTCTAGGTTAATATACCAAAACACTTGTTCCTATAATAAATGTCCAGGCTGTTCTTAAAAATATCTAAACTAGTACTTGCTTTGATATAATTTGGTAGTCTGTTCCATGCATCGGCTACTCTGTCAGAGAACCAATTAGTACACTTCTCATTCCTATAGAATCTCCTACATCGATTATCTGATGATTCTCTAGTACTTTTTGATAACCCCAAACATTCCCAGCGGTAGTTGTTTCTAAATGCCCTATATACATGAATAAGATCTCCTCTTAGATGTCTGTAAGAGACACTGTACAAGTTCAGATGTTTTAGTCTTTCATAATAACTTAAATTTTCACATCCATGGATGCAATTGGTATATTTCCACTGTACACTTTCTAGTTTACTCATGCTTGTTTTCTTATAGGGTTTCCATATTGTTAATCCATAATCAAGTTTGGGTCTAATGTAACTAACAAACAATGACTTCATTATTTTTGATTTCCTAGGCTTTATAAATCTTTTTATACAACCTGTAGCTTTAAAACTATCATTAACCAATTGGTTGATATGAATAGAAAAACCCATAGCTGAATCTACCCATATACCCAGGTCCTGAAATGAGTCTACAGTTTCAACCACTGTGTGCTGTATTAAATATTCACCTTTCAGTTTATTCCTTCCAAATCTCATATGCTTATTTTTTGAGGTATTTGTCAGCATATTATTTTCATGAGCTCAAATGGTCAATTTAGTCAAATTATTTTGCAGACATGCCTTATCTGTAACACACATAATCAGTTTATCCAATATCAAGTCATCTGTATATAGACTGTAGAACACCTCAGATGAAAAAGTTAGGTGTGAAAGATACAATGTACACAAGTAAGGGCCTAGGACAGAGCCCTTTGGGACACCTTGACTGTAACCAAGGATTTCACCTGTCCAGTTGCTGTATGATACTTGCCATGTCCTAATGTAAGCCATGCAGCTATCTATCTTATCAAGCATACATCAATACCTAGTTGTACTAATTTATTGATCAGTGTTTTGTGTATGACCCTGTCAAATGCTGAAGTTAAATCTATATAAATCACATCACAGCACAATTTTTCATTCATAGCCATTATTATATTGTTATAGAACATCATGTTACAGGTGGTAAAAGATCTGTTTTCAACATATGCATGCTGATATATGGTTTCAAGTTGCAACCTATCCAGTTCTGCCAATAACTCATCCATTATTACCTTCTCCATTATTTTTCCACAACATGAAAGTAGACTTAAGGGTCTATATGATTCTGGGTTTGTCCTACTCCCCTTTCCCTTAAAGACAGGTTTAATACGTGCATGTCTCCAATATTGAGGATTCTCCCCATATTTATATGATCTAGTGAATAATGGATATAATGGTACTGTAAGTTTTGCTGAAGTGTTCTCAGGTCATTCTTACTAATTCTTTCTCCTCTCTGTGCTTTATTTGGATCCAGTTTACTCAGTTCTTTTTCAATATAATCTAATTTGAGTCCGGTGTCTGGAGTTACCTGGATGTCACTAGGACAACTTATCACCACTTTTGTGGAGCCAAACTGTTTTGCATAAGATTTTGTAAATATATCTATAATCTGTTGTGTCTGAGAATACATTTTAGAATCTGCACACAGTTTATCACTTTGTGTGTCTTTACTCCTTCCACATCTTATGTATCTATAAAAAGTTTTCCTATTATGCTCAATATTTTTATATAAATTGCCTTCAAATTTTTCTTGATCTTGTCTCACGCTATGCTTAATCGGTTTGTCCATGTTGTTTATTTCATTTTTCAAAGTTGTAGTTTGACCTCTCTTCCATTTCTTATATTTTTTGCCTCTCACCTTAATCAGATATCTTGTTCTTATGGAAATATATCCTGCTGATGTTGTATGCCTAGATCCTGATGTTAAACATTTTTTGACTTTTTGCACTCAAACAATTTCTCTTTCAAAACTTTCCACATTCCATCTGCAGTTTTCGACTGAACACCTCACTCTAGTTAGTTTTACATAGTGGCTGTTTTGCTTCCATATAATGTGTAATTAACCTTCTGTGCATATCAGTACCCCCCTTTACTTTGTGATGCATCTCAAACCAAACTAGAGGCCCCCTGCAAATACTGGGTGCCCATGGCCAGTAATATAAAGTAGAAGTATTGTAAGGAAGTTGAAGAAGTCACATAGTACCCTGGCATTCCAGATAAGGGTGGAGGTTGTGTGCACCGATGAGCATAGCAGGTACTTCCCAGAAGATTGTTCAAGGACAAACCTTTGTTTAGATTATATAAAAAACTACTTCAGGTGAACATTGTGAGCAACAATACTGCTGAAGGGTCTGGTACCCAGTAGTAGGACACATGATAACAGCTGTAAGCAGTATTATGTCCAGCACAGCTGCTGTTTTAAAAACAATATATATTAAGATAAACACAGAAAGCACTGCAATAGAAGCATGAGTGGGCAGAACTTTAAATCCGAACTGAGTAGAGTGAAGTTTATATATCATAGACAATAACAGTAAATGCATTACCTCAGAACCAGCCTAATAAGATTGAACACTAATTTTAGTTAGATATTGTAAACAAGCAGAGGTGATATGATACCAATGTTTCATATGAGAAGGGGAAAACAGAGGCTTTCATTTATTTGTTGATACATTAACTCTCCACACTGTCAGGATTGCTCATCTCAAATATACAAAGAAGTTTTTTTCCCAGAGGTGTTGTTAACTTTCCTTTGAAAGCTGGTAAGTGTATTTGTGCCAGAATCTTCCCGTGTCTTTAAAATCTGACCAAACCTTTACACCAACAGCATGAAGACCCAAAACCCAAAATGAGATTTAATTCAAATTTGCAACTATAGACCCCACTGGACCACACAACTTCTTTTACTTTCCTCCATACTACCTGTCAGCAGCTCATGCCCATACTAACTGGCAGATAGGAGCTAACATTTCCAGCAAAGGTCATTGTTTATAACCTCTGTTTCTTTAAGGTAGACCGGGGGCATTTGCCATGTATATACCATTAAAAGTATTCATTTAGGGACCTTTGTCTTTAGTCAGTGTTTACTAGAACACATCTTAAAACATTGGTGGTATTGGTGGAGTGTTATAAATGGTAGGGCACAATCACCACAGATCACCCACATGAAGCTTTTACAAACAGATCCAATAGAGAAAGAGTCTTTGGGAAGTTGCTTAATAGTAACTGAGGACTATATTTGTTTTGCAATATGCTCTCTGCTGTGCCCAGTTAGACCCATAGAGTGAACCATGAACAAACAGCAACTGAAAGTACTAGCATCATCGTAGACTAGCAGTCTTCTAGTGAGCAATACTTCCCCAGCCTACCATTTATAATACTCCACCAATACCACATACTCATTACCACATACTCATTTTTGCTCAAACTTTTAAGCATAAATGTTGTGAATCCAGACAGGCCAATTCAGAGTTCTGAACATGCTTAACACACCAAACTCAGTAGTGTCGTTTGTAGCCTTGCTGATCAGCCTACAGTATTTTACTAAGAGAATGTCAGGGTCTCAGACCACTTCCCTTTTGTACAGCCTATTATTCAGTCTGATCTCACATATTAAGATAATTTCAGCTAAACTCCAAATGAGTCTAGATTTTTGTTTTGCAGTTATATATTGAGAGAGGTGAGATGCAAGATAAAGTTGAAAAATCTGATACCCACAAGTCTCTTTTCTGTGTCCCTGACATTACCTTTTTTTCTTAGATAGTCTCAATGAGTGTAATCTCCAACTTGGAAGAGGCAGGGAGTGGTGGGCAAAATTCACATGACTTACGTCAGCATGCTTGCATGGGAAGGACAGTTATGGTGGCTCTTTCCCCTGTGGTGACCTTGCATTCCACAGGAAAGGCCAGTGATGCTCCCCCACAAACAGAAGCTAGGATAATAGATTTAGGTAGGTTTGCCCAAGCCAGTGCAGTAACCCTTGGGGAGGTGGGTCAAGTAACAGGCACAGCTGGTCTCATTTCACTGACATGGAACCCATGTCACCACCAGGCAGTTGGATTAGGCTGCATTCATAAGATACCGTAATGGCTGCCAGGATGATAGAGCCATGATTGGCTCTCACTTGGACACAGGGAATGCATGCTGATAGTCAGGAGGCAGTAAACTGCTAAAAGAACAATTAAAAAAAAAAGAAAAAAGAAAAGAAAAAAAAATCTTGGATAGCTTTCTTATACCTTTATACAGATGTATTGGTGCATCTGTGGTATAGTCTTACACAAATGGAGGAGGAGTCTGAATAAAAAGAGCAATTGAACTGCTTAAATTTTAGTTGATAAAGGAGGATACAATTGTTTCCATCGATTGTAGCATGTACTTCAGCTACAAAGTTAAGAAATCCCTATATATTTATATTCCTCTGTTCACCCTATGCTAGAATCATGAGGGTCCTTCTTTTGAGCCACATGAGAATCATTCAGCAGAAACAGGTCTGACCTTAGGTTAAAAGAAAGATTCCATGGCACCTCATCCAACCTCCCCTGTCTGCACTATGTCCATAGCCCCCTAAACTTCACCTATCCTGGCCTGCCTCCCACACATGTAGATAAATTGTGTCTTTCTTATTTTTCCACAGTTTTTTCCTATTCTTCATCTTCTTTCTTCATCCTTTCGATACACTCTCAATGATCAAGACTACAGTGTAATAAGTGTAGAGGAAGTGATTGAGTTTATCTGGTGGTCTGGGTACACTAATGCCCAGACACCATGGAATTCTATATGATCTGACATACATTTTAAAGATTTTTTGCTAACGTTTGAATCAAAAGATGACCTGAAAAAAAATGAGTCAGGAAAGAAATTAAGAGTTATAACACTGAAAAAAATAATTTGTGTTAAAAGTTTAATGTTCAAAGCTGATAAAAATAGTAGTTCTGAATAAACTGAGAAGATAAACACTTGCAATCTTATCTGGGAATGGTGCCTATCTCCCTACTTGCCAGAAAAATTGTCACCTTCTGTGATTGGAATGAAAGTAAAAGAACAAATGGCCACAATCATATATTTCAAGTTATTGCTGCCATACATATATAAAGTATGCCTCTTCACCCATACCCCCAAAATATCCTCCTCCTTCTATATGCATATACTCAATATGTCTCCTTATCCATACTTCAAAAGATAATCAATTGTGTGTGTGTGTATATATATATATATATATATATATATGCCTGACTGTGAGGAAAGTGAAAAAAAAAGAACGAGCATAGTAATGTATTTCATCTTTTTGCTCCTAGACAGTATAATGCCTGCATATACATTATATGGTCTACTCTGCACATCTCTTAGGTTTGACTATGAGAAAAGTTACAAAGCTAATGAATGCTTTATTTCCAGAGCCAATGCAAGCTATAGCTTTCTTCTATGTACAGCTATCAGCAGGGATGGTTTTAAAGTAGAGGCTGGAAATGGGACCCCCTTACTTAGCCTGAGTCAAAGTCCCCTTATGTAGTTGTGAGTCTGAGAGTTGCACCATGATCACAGCATTGCCTTGCAGACCCTTACAATGTTGCCAACAATGCACTCCCCTTACTTAGTTATTTATTTATTTATTTAGTTGCATTTGTTTACGAGGATAGTCTGACTGGACCAAGTCCCTTTTCAATCTAAGCCCAGACAGAAAAGCTCCAAGAGTTTACATAATATTAATGATACAGAGACAAAAGGTAAGAGTATAAATATAGATGTATTCAGAACATAGAAAGAAGTTACATTCAACATTTTGGTTATTGGGATTATACAGCTGATTAGCTAATACAGTTTAAATTGAACAAATGTATCTGTGAAAAAATAGGTAAGCACTGATTACATATTCTGTGGACACTTACTCTTGGTGAGAAAAAGAGATAGCACTGGTAATCTGTCAGAGTTGGTTTGTTGTAGGAAGTGAGTTATGGAGTAGTTGTGGTGTATGAAAAAAACAGGGAGGCAAAGAAGAACAAGAATATGGTAAGTGACTGAGGAGGAGAGTATGACAGTGAAGATAAAAGGTGGGAAAAAGGTGGAATACAGAAGAGTAGAGGGTGGAAACAATAAAGACATTATAGGGTACAGATCTTGGGAAACAACAAGGTAGTATCGAGAGCAGAGGAGTATGTGGAATTTGAGAAAGAAAGAAATGGCAGCATGTATGTAGAAAAGGCAAATAAGTGCTATTGGAAGCTATCTATCTATCTATCTATCTATCTATCTATCTATCTATCTATCTATCTATTTATCTATCTATCTATCTATTTATCTATCTATCTATCTATCTATCTATATATATATATACATTAAATTATATATATATGTTAATCAGGATCAGACTAGGAGCAGGACCAGGAGTCTAACATGTTTATTCAGTAATTGTTTAAACTGTTTTTTGTTACTTTAAGTAAAGATACTGCATTCCCAAGAACTAATTTTCCTTTGAAAGAGAAGACAAGTCAGTCTGTGGTTTTAAAATATGCTAATTATTGCTGATGACATCTTTAATAGTATTAAAATCAAAACTATATGTCAGTACCATATCTAGACTGTTGTGCACTATTATTGATTTCATTTGCTGACTCAGGTTTACTTCCATGATTTAAAACCAGAGGTCAAAATGGACAATTCCTATGTACCACAGTGTCACAAATGTACACCGATGTCACAAATGTACCACACTGTCATCATCACTGACCTGAACTAGATAGGGTCTGACAAAAAGCTGTTTGTCAAAATATTAATGTATCCTTGAGAGTTAGAATCTGAACAAGAAATCCCACTAGCATGTATCATTTGCTTAATATAGCAGCTGGAACACCCATTTAGATTAATAACATGCATGTGAATCTTAAAAGAAATTTGAACAAGTACAATATATTAATATTGATGTTAACGACATGAGTTCAGAAAACCTATGCTTGTAATCACTGCACATATTTCAAAGACACTATCCTTTTATTTTGTAAGTATTGGTCATCCTGACATTCTATTTGAGTGTTTAAATTGTCAGTCCACATTTATTTATGCAGCTGAATGCTTAACATGTAACACTTTTTATTTCAGAGGTACTACTGGCAAACTGGGCAGCTGTACTTATAAGCATGGATAGAAACTTAGAAATAAAACTACCATTAATGACCTTTATAGTCTTACTCTGAATTATGAGAATTTTCACGTTTATTTGTCATGGTTTACATTTTGCTGAAGATGAAATTAGAGGTGAAAGAAAGAGTGTTTTAGGTTATAAAGAATATAGACAATGCTGTCCAGCTATAGGTTCTACCAAAATCTAATCAGGATGCACAATTGTTCCATGGAGGAAGTTAACAGCCAGCATTCCTGCCTTAAGTAACTATGGCTCAATTCATAACATAAATTAAGTTCTTATTTAATTGATTTTATTATTTTGCAATTTGTGAATATTGATTAACTATAGATTGTTTTGTTAGTTTTGTATGCATTTTTGTTTAAGTGTGCTAGCAACTTGTTTATATACAGCTTTAGACAGGACATATGAGGATACTGTGTTTCAAAACATATTATACCATAAATGAGTTTTTAAGCTGTTCCTAGTAACTGTTAAGTATTCTAGGTCTTCCAGAATGATTGCATCAATTACTCTAAGCAAGTGATCCAAAAGATTCTACCACCCATTATTTTTAGATAAGATACTATGGTCAAAAAGAGTTGAGTTTTAACCAGTAAAACAATTATTAAAAAAAAATATTTACAAGTTGTGAACTGATCAGAAAATAATATAAACATATAAGTCAGTTATACACCTCAACACTAGCAACAATAAAATTAGAAGAAAACATAAAACTATATGCAAAATAAAATGAATAGATAAGAGATTCAAATAATTAATTTGAATATTGAAATAAGGTCAGATTACTATTCACAAGTCACTATTTACAGTGAATATACATACAAATCATGAAGTATAAAATAAATGCTTTTAATTTAATGAAGCATTTTTTTATGACAGCATGCATTCTGGCCAAGCTTCAGAGAAATTATCACTGCAACACTGTTTGGGCAACACCATAGTACTCAATGGTGTGACGATAATCTGTGATTCAGATACTTGATAAAACTGCACAGAACAGCATCACATTAGTAGTTATTACGTCACTGAATCAAGCATGCACTGTTAGACATAACTGCATTAGTGTTTCCCCATGGGTCTATATCATATGTTCAAAGTTTGAAAACTTTGAACGTTAATTTATCGAAATTAAATGTTCTAAGTTTCAAACATCGAACATAAGAAAGAAAAAAAGGGGGGGAACTTACCTGACTGGTGTAAGCAGGGGGGCAAGCCCTCCTCCACTCCCCACCTCCCCCCGCACTTTAAATATACCAACTCCGAGACCGCACTATAAAGCGGTAAAGGGAAGCCTTTACCGCATTATATTGCGGTCTCTGAGTTGGTATATTTAAAGAGTGGGGACTGTGGGGGGTGCTGGGGGGCTTGCCTCCCTGCCTACAACAGTTTGTTTTGGGTTTGGGTACGTTTTTTTTAGAACATATATTCGAAGTTTTATAACTTCGAACATTTAAATTCGACTTTATGATGTTCGAAGTTATAAAACTTCGAACATATAATATAGACCCTTTCTCCATACCAGCCCATGCAATGCAGTTGCACAGGCACTTTCAAACACAAATTCACAAACATATATAAACCCACAAATGCCTATGCCGACACGCACACTCACATATACACACACAGACACACACACACACACACACACACACACACACACACACACACACACACACACACACACACAGACACACACAGACACACACACACACACACACACACACACACACACACACACACACACACACACAGACACACACACACACACACACACACACACACACACACACACACACACACACACACGCACACACACACTACATACTCACTGTGGTATTAATAGCACTGACCTTTCCATCGAAGTAAAGAAGTAAATGGGTATATACCATGAAGAGGTGGCATACACTTTTTCTTCTTCTCTCCCCCAAATTGTGGTAGAGCTATTCTTTGAATAGCTCCACCATGCTACTCAGATGTTGTAGATATTTCTACGGGGAGCAGATATCTAACTAATATTAGCCATGCCCTGGATTGCCACATTTCCATGCAGATCAGTTAACAGGACCACTCTTCACAACAGAATGGTCCCTGACTCTTCATCCTAAAGATCTGTGCAATCCTGCTGTGAACAGATTGCACAGTGCTTTAGGGTTTTCTGAATCCCATGGTCTCTTAGTAATGACCATAATTTATATTACTGAGAAGAGTTTCTCTTTTCCAGTAATGAACTCTGTTTAAGACAAAATGATACCGTCAAAAAATGCAGTTAATGTTTTGTTAACGTCTATGACTTAGATCACTTTATTATTATGTTTCTACTTAGAAAGACACATTAAACATTAATTTTAATATTAATGGCATAAGTTTGGAGTAGATGAGTGTTATATCTAAAAAAGTATACTAGTGATTTATGCAGATCATAGCTGTAACCTTGTAGAGGCAATCCATCAAGTCTTTGCAAATGTTTTCATCTTTTTTTCAACATTCCTATGTATTATGAAATGTATTGCATTCTACTCCAGATATGCATGCATACAGGAAAGTATTTTAATAAGACCTTTGGTGTGCAGGCCATTTTGTCTCCAGTATATAAGGACTCATTTTAAGTGCTTAATGTGTATTATTAAATAGTCTGAATAGTTTATTGGACTATACTAGTGTAAGAATATCACAATTTGATATTCATAAAATGATTTTGTTAGATTTAGATTTCACTTGACTCGGATTTCATTGCACAAAAAACATTATTTTATCATTGTTTTTAAAATGTTTGATGTTTTTTTTCTGTCTGCCAAACATTCACTAAAATTCTGCTTATTAGTTAAATGTATTTCAGTCAGTAGGAAGGAATTGTTTCTGGAATGGAGTATCTCCAAAGTTTCTTAACTATGTATCCAAAACTAATCTAGTCAAATACCATGAGAAGAGTGAGGGGTAAAATACATGTATTCAATTACCTTGGGATTCATACTCCTTTCTTTATCAGTGAGCTCAAAATCTTTCATATATTCTTAAGGTAGTTCCAAACTATTTTATTTAGTATGTACAAAACAATGCAATGCAAGGCCCTTAAGGCCTGTTAGTCTTTATAGTATAACTTCCCATAATGAGCTAAAGTAACATTTTTTCATTTGTCTAGATTGTCACAGGCCCTTATATCTTTTTAAGTAAGTTATTACAACTGTCAACCACATGCACTTAGCAGCAGTTTATGTTTTTGCTGTTTCTTAAGTGTTATTAATAACCTAATATGTTCCATGGTACTCCTTTTTTCAAACTCAAGTACTCCCAGAGGAATAGACCATAATTCATCTAAAATATAAAGATTAGGCTCCCCCTTAATAACCAATAGCTCACAAAACAGTCAAAATCTTGGCAGCCTGCCTCGGTATAATATTTCCAGCCATTAAACAGGATAGTATACTTTCTCTGTTCCCTCTAATCTAACCCTCTATGTTTTTGTGTGGAAATGATAATTACAATACTTGAGCTTAGGTATTCTTACACTGCTATAGAATGTTTTCATCACATTCCTGTTTCTTAATTTAAAGAAAATTCTTATACTTCCAGTGATCTTAGTGCATTCTCTTACTGCATTATATTTATGATAGCTAAAACTTAATCAATTATCAGCCCATATACGAAGGTCCATAAATAAGAAGATATGTTCAATTTTGTTGTTGCCTAGTCTGTAAGCTACTGCAATGCAAAAGACTAAAGGTTCATGTACTTGCTTGTCTCTCTATTAATTATCCTGTTAATATCCCTGTCTCAATGACACAGTCTAATCTCTTGTTAAAACTTCTCTTAATTTTCTAACAGGTTACTTATTTTTCCAGTTTAAAATCATCAGCTTACACATAGTAAAATAGCTGGTGGAATTTCTATATTAAAAATATGAAAACTTAACTAAGTATAACCCTAAAATTGATCCCTGAAGCAAATGATAGATTTGATCTATCTACTTAGGAGTGTATGGTTACATTAGGATTAAGAGTTAAATAATAATATGTTGGTCAATGAGAAAGTTAGTTATCTAGAGTAATAAATGCTGGCAATATGCATTCACCATTTTGTGTATACTGATTTACAAATGGATAGAGCGTAGGCAGGCATATAGCCCTCCCAAGAGGCCTAGCAAGCTATACATTTATCCAGATTGCAAGCAGAACTTTCCAGAGGTTATCTGAAAGCATCCAATTTTGTTTTGCAATGTATTGTTTAACTCCTTGTTAGGAGAAGCTTTATATAAATATATATATATATATATATATATATATATATATATATATATATATATATATGGTTCCCATTCAGAAGCCTGAAACATCATATGCCTGAAAATCAAAATCCTGAAACCAAAAGCCTGAAAATTCAAAATCCTGAAAACTCAAAATCCTGAAAGCCCAAAATCCTGAAACTCAAAATCCTGAAAACACAAAATAGACATACTGATGTCATTGTGGCTTTGCTATTGTTAGCCCTGTGGTGTTAGGTCATGCGTTGGGGTCAGGTAAGTGTGTGGTTGGTTTTATTTTAGGGTTAGGGGCAGTTTAAGTGAGTTAGGGTTAGGGCGCAGGTTAGGCATGTATGCAATAGTGACAAATATTGGGGTTAGGGGCAGTTTAAGTGAGTTAGGGTTAGGGCGCGGGTCAGGTGAGTGTGTGATAGTGACGGACCTTAGGGTTAGGGTTAGGGTCAGGGTCAGTTGGTAGATATTAGTGTCTTTATAGTGACATATTAGCATTATTTGTGTTTTCAGGATTTTGAGTTTCAGGATTTTGGTCTTTCAGGATTTTGGGCTTTCAGTATTTTGAGTTTTCAGGATTCTGAATTTTCAGGCTTTTGGTTTCAGGATTTTGATTTTCAGGCTTATGATGTTTCAGGCTTCTGAATGGGAACCATATATATATATATATATATATATATATATATATATATATATATATATAAAGAGTTACCTCTGATTTTGAGATAGCTTGTGGGCAGACACACTAAAGCCCTCCCATGGGCTCCAACAAGCTATAAACTCATATACATTCTAGACAGGACACTCCAGAGCTTTTCCAAAACCATTCAGTATTGTTTTGCAATGTATTGTGCAGCAGCTTGGTAGGAAAAGCTTTATTTTGATTTATATTTTTTACCTCTGATTTTTACTGTTTGTTGAAAGAAAGGGATAGTGTGCAGACAGGACCATTCTAGCCCTCCCAAGGAGCCTAGCTAATTATAACAAGTTGCGATTGCATTTTAGTGTGACTGCATAATGGCACAGTAGGTCAGACTAACTACTTCATGAAATACGTCCCTTTGAACAAAACTAGCATAGCCTATTTAAATTAATACTGAATTGCATATTGTTTGTGTGATTTCCTCACACAGTTTGACTTAAATTGCTAGTTTTAATTTATGTGAATTCCCTGGTTACTTTTAAATATTTCTGTTGTATTTACAATTCTTTACTTTGTAGCTGAGATTGGATTGCTTGTAGCTGAGTATGCCATTAAAAATTTGATGAAGTAGACACGTAGACATACACGTCTGTCAAGCTCTCAACTATGCATCACCAAAATGAGGAACACTAGCCCTCATAATGTGGAACAAATGAGCAAAATGTGGAGCACATACTAATGGCTTACTAACCACTTCAACTAGGAAAGTCATAGGATGGTTAAATATGATGGTTTATCTTATAAAAAAGATATTTTAATGAATTAATTTCAGTCATTTCTATTTATCATGGATATCAGATAATTTATTTATTTTTCTTTTTGCTACTGGATCTATTGTTTCCTTTTTTATTTGTTGTAGAAAGTGAATAGGAAGTTGTGTCAGGACCAAAAGGTATTAAGTCCATGTGCAGCTTAGACAAAGGTTGATGGCAGTCACTGCTTTATTATACTGGAACTCTCTAGATGGGCTTTTCCTTTTTTTTTTCTTTGAAAAATCTTCTTTAAAATCAACTGTGATGTTTTAGCAGCATATTTACCATTTTGGCTAGGTGTCTTGCACAAAATAAACTCACCTATACTTTTTTTGTATTAAAGAATCTTGGGATTAATTTAATGTTTATTTAAAAATACACGTTATATTACAATGAAAATGATGATGTTTTAACTTCATCTATACAGATCAGTATATAAATATATCTGAATGTATGCCGTATGCCTATATATTGCTTTTATGTCATGAAATCACTTATTTTGTTTTAATACAATTTGACAGTATTTTGAGACAATTGTAATATATCAGTTCAAAGCAGTGACTTAATGAAGCTCTCTAGTATCTCTAAGTATAACTGCTGCATTTCTTTCAACTAAAAATTTAGCAGTTGTATGCTTATCTAGTCCAATTGATGAATGTTTTATAACTGTCTTAAGACTTATTGGAGAAAGAAGCTTTAAAGTTAGAACATATAGTAAGCATTGTCTGAAGAAAATATATAGTGTATTTACTTTCTAAGCCTTTTTTATACCATAATTCTTATTTTTTGTTTCTTTTCTATGTCATTTAATTAAGTTTAGTTGTGAAATCAGTACAGAATACTTTTAAAGACTTAAACTATTTCCCATGAGACTGAAATACTAACATTAACTGAACTCTCTAAAAATATTTTTTGTAGTACATCTCTTGTTTTATTATCATTAATTTTTGCTCCAATAAGTTTATGTTAAGGCAACTAGAATGTTTGTTCTTTCAAAAATCAAATTAAGATGGGACATTCTGTCCTGTAACTACACTTCACACAGGTTAAAATGAAAATAATCTCTATAACATTAGCTAATTTATATTACAAAAATCCACTTCTTTAAGTTTTATAGTGAAAAAATTAGTCGGGAGCTTTAAAATCTTCCACTTCTCTTGATGTTAAAAGTGATAGTTTAGGCTTGAGTTTAATGTCTAGAACCTCTTTGCAGTAAATAATCATCCAGAAAACATGAACTTATGTAACTAATGGGAGAATTTATAAAATTCAGCAGCTATGCCTCCATTTTGAAATATAGGCAACCTCCAACCCACTCCAGGTTTTAATGAAGAAATTAAATAAAAAAATAAGTATATTTTTGTCACAAACTCAGAGCATATGGGTCTGTGACAGCAATTAAGAGATTGCTGGTGATAGCCAAAGACATTAAAATAATTGGACTCCTTTTAGAACTATAGTTACGTAATAATGTCATTAATTTTTTATCTTAACAGCACAATTATAATGCTCATTTAGTAACACTAAATACGATCATGATTTGTTTACATTTCATTTCACAACCACAGGAGCTCTTAAAAACACATTATCTAAATCATTTTGCCTTAAATAAGGCTGGGATTTACTTGGAGAGAACAGATGTTTAAGGCAATGAGAGTGCATAAAAATCATAGGTCCTTTTCATAATTTCCAATGATTGTAGACATTTTAGATGATCTATACCAGACATATTAGATACACCATAACACAAAATCACCATTTGATTTATATCAAATTTTTATCTTATGGTTGGATCAGCCTCTGGAATTTTTTTTTTTGGAAATAATTAAATTTCGTCAGCACTATAAATCTGAAGGGATGATGAATCTTTAACTATAATCAGAAAATAAGGAAACAGCAGTATTAAGGAAGTTTCTCTGTCTTTTCGCTGATGTGTGATCTTGTGGCTAGTTGGCTTAAGTTGCAGGGGAGTGAGGCTCATTGATCTCCCTAACAGTTTTGGTTAATGTGATTTGGTTAGGAAACTTCGCACATAGGCAAACAATGTACAGAATGAGGCTGCGTAAATCAGTCACACATAGTCAGGGAATGGAACATTACATTAATCACTATACCATTCTTCCAGCATTGACAGATAAGAGTTGACTCCACTGACATAACAAATCCGAATGCTTCTGATTACAGTAAAACTACTGCAGTGAAAATGTGCTTTAAGTTAATTACACTTGATCAACGTGAAGGATAAATAAGTGAAATATCTGAATAGAAATAATAAAAAAATAAAAAAATAAAAAACATTTTATAGTGTAAGTCATGGCTGTGTGACCTTTTTAGCAAGAGGGTTACATACCAAGTTTGGCAATGTTTGATGGGACACATTGATATCATCCAAGGTGCACCTGCGTTTCATACCGTATAGCAAAAGTAATGCATTATCCTGTAGAGGAGGAGCAAGGGAGAACACAGAGCTTTGAAGCAATTTTGTAAGCCTCGTAGAACTATATTATCTAATCATGCACACCACTTAATGTTATGGAATTTTACTCAGAAATACTTTTATATTCAATTTTTGCCATAAACTTGCAGATCCAGATGAAAGTACTGTGCATGTAGTATAAATGTTATGTGAATGACATCTTGCTGTATTAGTAAAGAATAACCTAGTAAGATGGGATAGTATTTTGCCTGGGACCAGTCTTTTTCCAGCTACCATCTGTTTTGCCATCCTTAAGAAGTACAACTCTGAGCTCACACATCCTCTTGTTATTTAGGTTCTTAGGTATATACTAGGCTAACAACCACTAGGCCCTTTGTCAGCCTAGCCATGCAACCCAAATGACCTGTCAAAATGTTGGCTGACAACTGTTTCAAAAATGTGTGAATGCATGATTCATTGAAACATAATTTGAATAGGAGTAATTAACTCCTTATTTCTACAATCAGTGTATAACTATAGGGTTGTTCACCAACTAATTTGTAAACACATCACTTAGATGCCATGGTTGTTAACTCAGGTTTGAGACAGGTGTGGGAAGTGTCTTACCACACACGTCATTCTAATTTCCATTTGGTTAAAACCATTTCTAATAAATGTTCACCATGTAATTAATATCCAGTATTTGGATCAGGGTGGTGAAATTGTCCTTGATGATAGATTTATTAGTAACACTCCACATCCTTTGCATGTCTTCCTTGTGTCCACTTCCTGGTTCCTCTAATATCCCAAAGGCTTGCAAGTAGCTGAACTGGTGATCTTCCAAATTACCCCAAGGTACGTTTGTAGTTATAGGGAGCAAGTGTCCTATAACAGATTGGTGTCTCATCAGTACTGCTGCCTGACTAACAAATGTTTCCCTCCAGAATAAGTTCTTACTCCTGATATACTGGATATACAGGTGCTGAAACAAAATGGGTGATACGTAAAGTGCGTTTACTTTTTATACTCAGTAGTATTATATGTGACTGTTAACTCCAGCACCGAGGTGGATAACTGTTTATATTGAGGGTTACTGCACTGTGGGAAGTGTTTCTTTCTCTTGAGCTGAGTAATAGCTATAGTAAGCTGGGCTGAGCCCCACAACAAAAAGTATTATTGAATTTATTTGCACACTTGATTTTTAGACAGTTGGCATTTGATGAGTATGGTATAGGATTACTTGTGATTTCATTTATGTTGCCTTATACAAATTATATCCATATGATAAGATAGAAGGAGGAAGGATGTTGTAATGTGCCCTTCTGGGAAGCATGTAAATTTAGACTGAAGAAGCAGATGTGTCTTCAGAGATACATGAAATTTGGATAAGATGAAGTGTCCCTAATAGTGGGTGTGGAAGGGATTCCCATACTTTAAGTCCAAGAATCAAGAAAGAATGTTTAGAGGTGTGTAATTTGGATCGAGGGGGTAACAACAGAGGTCAAGAATGGTTAAGGTTCCTGAGTTTGTAGGCGAATGCTAATCTATTTGCTTTGGAAGTAAATAGTGGAAGAAAGTGTTCATGAAGGAGCTTGAATAAGAACCTAGGAGGAAGTCTGCCTTCATTTAACAAGAGGCCATTTTATAATGACCCTACATATTTTACTTGATAAGTTTAGGGGACAGATGTCTGTTTAGCTGAATCTGCTGCTACCAGGGGGAGACCAAATACTAGTTGAGGGAGGAGAATTTCTTTGCCAGTGGCTGATCTAGTTAAGTAGGATAGAAACATTTTTCAAAATCTGTCGTACTGCTTTCTTCTTTACTTTTACAATGATCACAGACGTGGATTTAATTTAAAACCTGTATTTCAAATTTTATGGCAAAACATTGACAGTCATATGCCAAACAAAACCAAAAATGTCACGTTTAAAGCAGACTTATCATGAACAATAGTAAAACTTCTCTTCCCTTGAAACTCTCATTTATTCTAAGTGCATCTGGCATGCCATTGATTCATAGTCAGAATCATATACTGAAGCATAAATTATCGGCTGTGTGAAGGGTGCAGGGATTTATAGACAATGTGTAAACACATTTGGTAACAACCTGTGACACCTACAGGACACAAATGACCCTTTTCATGGGCAGACAAGTAGCTCTGGCTGAAGTAATTTGGTTAAAGTCACAGTAGCCAAAGGCTGTGGGAATCCAACCCTGCATTACAGGAAACATCTCATTAACAGCTCATAACCTTACTCTTCGATATCAGATGCCAGGCAAACACTATCGCAGCCTTACCCATTGCATTTTACACCCATGTGCCTGCAAACAACAAACTAAATCAAAATGTGTTCATTGTCAAAATATTAGCACTAAAATCTTAGACTTAATTTTGTTAATTTCTTTCAAACCAAGAAAAAAAAACACTGTCAACAGTCAACAAAACAAGGAAGCCAAGGATCATATCCTAAGAACAAGGCTTCCATGATGATGCTCCTGTTAACACCAATCAGATCCTCCCTATACACCAGGTAGGAACCAACTATCACACAGACACACAGACACACACACACACACACACACACACACACACACACACACACACACACACACACACACACACACACACACACACAGATGAGACCATCAATTTCAGGCTCTTATATGACTGCATACAACTCAGATATTTGCTTGTGATCAAATGAATGAATAAATAAATAATGAGCCGGAAATGTATTAGCTTGCTGTTATAGGTTCATAGGTGTTTACTAGGCTAATGACCACAAGGGCCTTTTTAAGCCTAGTCATTCATCCCAAATCTCTGACAAGTTCTGCTACCCTTGATAAGTGTAAGCATAGGCTTGGGAGCTGAACCATTTACAGGTTACCTGTGTCCTTAAGAGACATGGGTGCTAAACCAGAGATGAATTTCTGGTTTCCCATCCAATTGTCCAAGTTGCACTTCAGTTGGGTTAGGAAGAAACTTTGCTTCATATGGATGGAGAGCTTGTTCCATAGACATGGTAGTCCCTAGGATACATAACAATCTCTACTGCAGATCCTATTTATATCACAGGCAAGGTTTAAGTCTTTAGAATGGGTAATTCTGGTGCTCTTTGTTTTGTGGATATGCAGGAGATTCATCAGAGCTGGGTCTGACAATGCCCTGAATGCCAGGCATACATCACCCCTCAAAAGCCTGTAGGAGACAGAATACAGGGATAGAGCCTTGAGAGGGTCTGCATAGGATATATTACTAATGTCCTGTATTCTTTTAGTGAGGAACCTCTGTGGACATTCCATTTGTTGGATATGCCTGGTTAGGTACATACCCAAGGGGGCACTGTACTCAATGATAGGTCTGATGAATGCTGAATGCAGTGAAACAATGACTTCCTTGCACTTAGATGCCATGCCTTTGTTTATAAGTTGCATAACATAAAATGGTTTCCTCACCACTGTAGATACATGATGATCAAAGGCTAGATTACTATCTATGTGTCTCCCTAAGTCCCTGACTACTAGGTCATCTCTAAGGGGTATATTGCCAATATAATAATTACCAGGGATGGATGACTTCCCAAAGGATACTATTATGCATTTCTTGGCATTTAGTTTTAGTCCATGGCTCTGACACCAGTTGTTTACATACCTCTGAACCGTACCAAATTCTTCGGTATTTACCGGTTTTGAGGGCAAAATATTGGGGCTCCACGAATTCCCGAGTGGCTCCCTTAATTTCTGAATTTCCCGATCTTTTTTTTTTTTTTTTTTTTATTTTATTTTTTTTTTTAGCATTGCCACTTTAAATTTATGGCTGATGTCACCAGCCTACAGGGACATGCATGATGACATCAGCTACTGTCTAGTAGACTCGGAGAAAACAGGGAATGTAACAGCAATGGTGGCAGATGTGCTTATCTGCTTAAGTTTTGTAGAGTCCGCCACATGTCCCAGCCTGCAGATAAGAAAAGTGCAATCTAATAGGCTTATCTGCTGGGCTGGCCAAGTGTGCAATTAATTTATTTTATCTGCATGATAAGCATCAATCAGAAGTCCACCACATTAAGCATTACTCAATCGTCATCGTTGTTATTTTATCTGTTTGTGTATTTGCAAGCAATGCTGTGCTTTCTTTTTATTTTTATCTGCTGGGCTGGCTGTGCTATTAATTTATTTTATCATATGTTCATTGCCATATCGATAAGCTATTTTACCATGCTGTTGTTTTAGTTGCTGGCTGCAGGCATTATTTAGTTGTGAATGTGTGCTTTCTCTTATCAGATGCTGTTGTTTTATTTAATTACCACAAATAAATATGTTTTATTTAATTGTAATTGCTGGCTGCAGGCATTATTTAGTTGTGTGTGCTTTCTCTTTTGGCATTATTTAGTTTTTTGTGTATGTAAAGTTATTTTATCATGCTGTTATTTTATTGTGTGTGATTAGATAGGTGTGTGTGTGTGTGCTTTCTCTTTCTTATCTGCTAGGCTGGCTGCAGGCATTATTTAGTTTTTTGTGTGTGCAAAGCTATTTTATCATGCCGTTATTTTATTTGCTGGCTGCAGGCATTATTTAGTTATCTGATGGGTTGGCTGGTCAATTGTACAATTAAAGTCCGTTGTTGTATCTGGCTGAGCTGGCTCGTACACTCAACCATTGGCTGCAATTTGTATCTGCATCGATCGTAAGCATTTCTCATGCCACTCAACCATTATTGGCGGCAAGCATTATTTTATCATTAGGTGTGTCATGTGTGTATTTACTCAACCGTCATAAATTTGTATCTGCATCGATCGTAAGCATTTATCATGCCACTCAACCTTTATTGGCTGCATTATTTAGTTATCTGATGGGCTGGCTGGCCAAATGTGCAATTAAAGTCCGTTGTTGTATCTGGCTCATACACTCAACCGTTGTTCGCTGCAATTTGTATCTGCATTGATCGTAAGCATTTATCATGCCATTCAACCGTTATTGGCTGCAAGCATTATTTTATCATTAGATGTGTGCATGGGTGTAGCTAGGTATACTCGGTGTACTCAAATGAGTACATTATTTTTCTGGAGGCTTCAACACTCAAAAAGCACAGAATGTTTAGAAATATATACACTAATATTTATAGTATAGAGGTATCCAAAGAATGCTTGTATAAATTGAATACATCTCTAAAAACAGCTCTCTATGGGGTATAAATGGCAATATTTTAAAACAATGTGTCACTTTCCTACATGTCTCGGGTAGCATTTTCAGGGTTGAGTACATTTTTAAAATGATAGGTAGGTGGTAGAGGCAACAACATTAGGTTTCAGTACAAAATGTAAATTTCTGGCTGCTACATCCCTGGATGTGTGTATTTACTCAACCATCGCTGTTGTATTTAGATTATTACCTGCAAACAAGCAGTGCTTTCTCTTTATTTACTGCCTGGGCTGGCTGTGCAATTAATGTATTTTACCATAAGTCCATTGCTATTTTATCATTAGGTGTGTGTATTTACTCAACCGTCACTGTATTTAGATTATTATCTGCAAACAAGCAGTGCTTTCTCTTTATTTTATCTGCTGGGCTGGCTGTGCAATTAATGTATTTTATCATAACTCCATTGCCGTATCAATCGTGTGTGTGTGTGTGTGTGTGTGTGTGTGTGTGTGTGTGTGTGTGTGTGTGTGTGTGTGTGTGTGTGTGTGTGTGTGGTAACTATACTTGGTGGTCAGAGCTAATCAGGCTCAAACCCTGCAGAGATTGTACATATTTACTGATACTGGTGGATTGTAGAAGTTTGAGTAGATTTTATGATGGGAAAATGTTCTGAACTGAGCTGTTTTGTCATTGTTAGTTCATGCATTTAGTTTCATTGCTTACTGGAAAAATGTTCAAAACAATAAATTTAAAACACGCTCTTACAGGTGTGCTGTATTATACAAGGAATATAATTTAATACAATTGGGAAGATGTTTCAAAGAAAACATTTATGTTTCATGTGCAAGGGGCCTAAGGTTTGAAAACAGCCCAAAGGTAATCTTTATCCACCACTGGCCAGATGCATTTTCTTTGAATGTGGGTTTCAATGCTGTTTCAATGAATGTGAGTTGACGTTCAAGGGCAGAGACGTTTTAATGTTAAGTCTGTTTTCATTGTGAGACTGTATTGCTTTGTTTACCAGTTGTCTATTAGTGTTTGTGCTATAAAATGTAAAATAAAACTTTTAAATAAAATCCAGATAATCATTGCAGAAGTAAAGTAGTATGCACATTACAGTGTTTATGGTAAATGGAACAAAATAGCCATGTAATGGGATATTGGAATGGCTGCAGGGGGGAGGGCTTTGTATGAGGAGGGCCCTATTTTACCATGATTTTGTGAGGGAGGAAGGACTTCAAACTCAGACAGCCCTGGGTGGCACAAACCCTAGCTATGTCACTGATTAGTAGTTCATGGAGAATGATGTCTGGAGGTCCTAGCAAACTAATATTCTTTTGCTAAGATTAGAATATTGCCTACCATTAAATCCCCAACTTTTACCACGAAACCCACATACTGCAAGTCACCAAAAACAAAATCCTAAGGTTCATCACTTTCTTCCTTCCCAGTGAACATCATTGCTACACATTTAAAAAAAATGCTCATCATTTACTACAGAGTCTAGGGCCATATTTTGGTTGTGTGTTCTTCAGTTTGTGTTTGAAAGTTGGTATCCCACAATTCCATCAGAGTGTGTGGGGTTGCATAATTATGTACGCAATTTTTATGTTAAGCAGTGTACAGATTTGTACCTATGTTTCATGGGCCTTTGTCCATATGTTTGATGTTTCCAGGTTGAGAGGTGTTTGTCTGTGTCAGCCCCTCCTCTAGAACATTTGTGTCTGTGTGAGATTTACTGACAGCTCCTAATTGGCAGTCATCTGCAATTTAGTCAGACAGAGGCCACTGACATTGACCTTGACTTCTGAGAAGTAAATGCCACAAAGGAGCGGTCCAAGGACTGGTCCCTGAGGGACTCCAGTTATGACTGGCCTCATTGTTCAGGTGGACTCCCCAATTCTAACTTCCTGGGTCCTGTCTCTGAGCCAGTTGGCTATCCACTGGGTGACATACTGGTTTATACTTAGCCTCTTTAGTTTGTCAACAATGCCCAAGTGTGGTATTGTGTCAAATGACTTGGCCAGGTCAAGGTAGGCAATGTGAACAATTTTTCCCTCATCCATAGCTTTGTTGACCTTCTCAAAGAAGTCCACCAGGTTGAGTAGGCATGATCTGCCCTTGATAAAGTCCAAACTGGGTTGGGTCCAGTGTCTGGAGGCTTACTATATCTTTATTGATCATCTCCATGAAAATTCTTTCCATGACTTTACATATAAAACTAGTGAGACTTATGGGTCTGTAGCTTCCAGGGTCTGTAGATGGCCAACTTTGTGCAGAGGAGATGACTGTTGCCTTTCTCCATTCATGAAGCATGAAGCCTGTTTGGAGGCTACAGTTAAATAGTAATTCCAGAGGCACTGATAAGTTGTGTTTCATGCTATTTAGAAGGCATCCTGGTATATTGTCTGGGCTCACTGATGCAGTGTTCTTGGTCTTAGAGAGAGCATTAAGGACCTGTTCCCTAGTGATAGCAGGGGGAGTTATATTTGATTATATTTCCTGAGGGAAGGTTGAGGGGGAGAGAAGAGTAAAGTTGGAGCTAAATTTATAACCCAGGAGGTTTGCTATATCTTTTGGCTCAGTATAGCTGTCTCTATTTACAATGAGCTCTACACACAATTCTGTATTGCCTTTGAGGTTGCAGACATAGCTAAAGAATACTTTGTGGTTGTCCTTGGCCTGGGAGGGCAAACTTACCTCAAATGTTGCTTTTGAGAAACATAAGACCCCTTATATACTCCCAATTTCTTAGCAACAAAAACATAACTCTGGACAGATTTTAAATATTGCACTTTTATAAAATTTTAAAAAGTTGCTAGTTTTACAGATTTTGTATTAACAAGCATTTTCTGAAGGGTATGAAGTCTGAAATGCACAGATCTGTTATTTTTCAGTTAATGCAATCCACATCACTTTGCCAGAAAATTAAACTTGTACAAGGAACAAACCACTAATATGAGGCAAAATCAAGGATAGCTGAGAACTATACCCTTTGAATCTACCCCCCACACACAGATATGACCATCAGTTACAACCACTTGTATGACTATATATCTCAGCTATTTGCTTTAGATTAAAAAAAATAAATTCATAAATAATAGTCCAGAAATCTATCTCTGGTGGCTGCTGTTAGAACCATGCAATGCAGCCCATTGTAAATCCCCTTTGCTCTGTCAACTTCTTAGAACCATGCAATGCAACCCATTGCAACTCTCCCTTGCTCTCTCAACTTCTTAGCTCAAGTATCAATTACAGAAACTCAAATCAGGAACAGATTTTAAATATTTCTCTTCTGTATATGGAATGGTGATAGAATAATAATCTTTGTATTAGCAAGCATTTTCTGAATGACATAGATTCTGAAACTCAAATACCTGTTATTATTTTATGAATGTAGTCTTTAACAACTTGTCTGAAAGTCACACATTTTGCAAGGAATAAGTCAAAATACCTCTCAGGGCAGTTGTGGTGGTACAGAGGTTAGCATTGACACCTCACAGCAACAGGTTCTCTGGTTCGATTCTCAGCTGGGGTGCTTTCTAAGTGGAGTCTGCATGTCCTCCCTGCAGACACATGGGTTTCCTCCGGGTGCTCTGGTTTCCTCTCACATCCCAAAGACATGCTGTAGGTGGACTGGACACTCTGAATTGGCCCTAGGTGTGAGTGTGCATGTGTGTGCCTTCTGTGGAAGGTTGGGCATCGGGCTGGCAACTCAAGACCATAAAACTCCACTGCCAATTGTTCTACAGACCATTATTCCATTATAGTGACCCATAACAGGGAAAAGCTGAAAGAAGAAGAAGAACTCAAAATGTATCTTAACTTCTTTGCTCAGGAATTCTGAGCAAGGTTAGAATAATGGATGGACAAAAGCTTAAAAAGGAATTTTTTTTTAAATATTTTTGTTGTTAAATATGTAAACCCACTTGACAACCTTTTTCTTTTCATGGGTGACTTATGAGCACTGTCCAGTTAAATAACTTGCTCAAAGGCACACAGTAGGCAAATGTAGGTGTAAAGAATCACAGCCTGTACTTTTTCCCACATAATCAATTTGTTAACAGCATAGAGCCTTACTCTTCTGCACTAAATGCCAAACAACTCTAATTCATTTAAAAAGTTAACATAACAGGTGTTGCATCAACGTGCATTTTCTGCACAATAAGAACTGCAGAACTCTAATGACTGGCATCATTGACTGACTGTAATCCTCATTCATCCAATAAAAATCAAATATTTTAAAAGGGATACAAAAATCTAAGGCAAAATCAGAGACAATGTGCAAAATCATAGACAGATAAGTGTCATACAGCTCTAATCCACTTAAAAAGTTACCAAAAACAGATTTTGCAGAAACATGCATTTTCTGAACAATATGAACTATAAAACCTACTCAGTGTTATTATTGACTTTCAGTAATCTTCATTGATTTACTAGAGAAATCAAACATTTTGTACGGGATGGAAAAAATGTGAGACAAAAATTAGAGAAGATATTCAAAATCAGGGATAGCTGAGAGGAAGAGCTTTGGCTTCTTTATGAACACACACAACACACACACACACACACACACACACACACACACACACACACACACACACACACACACACACACACACACACACACACATATCATACATGCTTGAACACTCGTACACAAACCAAATGCACTGCAGTTATTTGTCATAGCAATACATTGCTGCAACATATTCAGTGCTGCATGGTATCATTTTTTTCCCTTACAATATTGTGCTCATGCAGTGTTGTATGCAGTACCATGAGCCAGTACCCCACCCCTCAGCTCCTCAAGTGCAAAAGAGCTAGAAAAAAAATTCTGCTCCTTCTACTTTCATACTAACCAGATGGCCAGATACTTAACACTCCCCACCTCCTGTCAATCATTTCCTGTTTCTACACCCTGCATCCAAACCCTACATCCTTCTCATTTTAGTAACCAAAAAAAAGGCAAAAAAAAAAATATTTCTTTTAAAATGTAGTAAACTGCTTGCTACAAATGTACCATGTAATTGATGCAGTTTATACCATGCATAGAGTGCTACAACACTCAGGTTTCAGTTAAACTGCAGCAAACTATAGTTTAGACCATACACAGAGCACTGCAGCATTCAGGTCTGACTGCAAATGCAATACTAGTTTTTAAAAGCCGGTATGCATTAAAGAGTGATTGGGATCGGGCAGTTGTCCCCTTCACCCCACCCTACCTGCACTACTAATTGCATACTACTGGTCCATTCTTACTGTGACAAGCTCCAAGAAGTCTCTCTCTCTCTCTCTCTCTCTCTCTCTCTCTCTCTCAGTGTTTCTATATTTGAGTCAATAAAAGGGACACGCTTTTACACATCAGAGTGGAGTGGACCCAGATTAAGAAGGCAGAGGTGAAGTCAAGAGATGTGGGTGGGATTTATTTATTTATTTATTTTTTATAACATCATTATTTATGGTGTCCTGCAACTAACCTCCTCTGCTCCCCATATGGGAATATATGTATTCATATACATATAGAGAGAGATATACTACCTCCAAGATTACACCAACTGAGAAAGAAGGCAAATATATTTTCCTTCTTCTCTGAGTCAATGTGATCTTTGACGAAGTATATTTAGGGTCAGGGTATGGAATAAAAAAACATATCAGGGGTGCAGGGGGCACAGTCTCCCTGTGAGAAATATTTTTCATTATAGTGTAAGCTAAGCTGCTATACATGCAATACTATGATGTATTGGACAGCAGTAAGGTCATCTGCAGAAGACCATTGTCAGTGCATTATGGTTCAAGCTGAGAAAGAAGTCTAATTTTTTCAGCATTGTTAGCAATTTAATCTTTATTTATTTTTGACTATGAAAATCTGACTGGGCAAAACTCCATTTTCAGTGGAGGCCTGGAGAGAAAATCTTCACAGTCAAATCACATACAGTAAATAAAAGTAAAAACATATTTACATCTGCAGTAAATTTTATATAGTCCTATATATTTTTGCATGAACATAAAGGTGTTGCATGTACTGAAAGCAGTAAAAGCAGTGTACTTGCACTGAATAAGCATCACTAGGGAAGGAAATGCAGAGACAAACATTGTACACGTACACACCTTTTCAGTATATGGTAGTAAAGATATCGAAATAGCACTGAGAGCTTTATCTTGGATTTTAGTAACTCCAGATACAGGTAATAGTAATGTGACTTAACATTACAAATGAAATAAAAACAAGGCTGCTGAGATGGTAAGAAAGATAGCTAGACAGTGGAGGGTTAGTGAGTGAAGAGGGGAGAAGACAGTAAGTAGGTGACAGTTTAAGGGTAATTGAGGTTTTATGTGATAAGATTGAGTGGTTGGCTTAGAAAGTAAAGAGAGGTGAGGGTTGTTGGTTAAGAGAGATCTGGGGAGAAGGCTTAGCCAGGTGAGCTGGAAGAGCAGAATCAGCTTTGGTTTATGTGCTGTTTAAGCACGGCTCTGAATCCGTTAACCTTATCTGTCTGTTTTAAGTATGCAGGGATTTCTTTTCCACAATTCTGACACACAGTGGGAGCAGAGAAAGTCTTCAGCAGTGTTGAATGATTTACTGATACATTTCATAAAACAAAAATGACTGCATAGTACCATGGCATACTGTTGGGACATTTCTACAGTAACTGCGTTGCATTAAAAAGCTATGTGATCCATACAAAACTGTGACCACAACCTTACCATGGGATGTTGACCTATAAAAGGCCTTTCTTTATATGGAGTGTGTACTGTGGGATAGCAGCTCATAGCACCAATATTAGGAAAATGTAGATCAATAAGACAGGAGGAAAAAGGATGCTTGCAGGGGGAAGATCTAAAGGTTTAGTGATGGAACAGTGTGGTAAGGATAGTGATACAGAGATATGCAAATGAGGTAGAGGAAACGAGGACAGGCCGCTGGAATGCAGGTGCTATGAATGGGTGCCAGGACTGCCAGGGTTAGGCACATAAACTAATGCACAGGACAGTATATATGGATAGGGACAGAGGCAATGCACATAGGGGTCAGTGCATTAGAGGTACATGTACAGACAGAGATTAGACAAGTCATCCCTGGGAGTCTTGGGTGACAAACAGGACACAGGATTTTACACATGAAGGGCAGGGTACAAATGATTAATGAGAGGGTGGGATACTGACAGCTACTTACATCATGAGTGGTCCAGGGCAGCCTTTGGTCTGATCCAGTTGCCATCGCAGCTGCACACTGATTTCCTGTGTTGTCTCACCATGGGTCCCATTTCATGATGTCCTTGGTATAGCAGCCTAGACCAGGGCTTGTGTATCTTTTCAAGCAGATGGGACACAATCTACGACCTGAGTGGTAGTGCCCAAGCAAATGCCATCTCAGCTACCTGAGCCAGAGCTTGAATACCAGACTGCTGTGGAGCTATAGGCATCTGTGTGCGTGTGTGTGTGTGTGTGTGTGTGTGTGTGTGTGTGTGTGTGTGTGTGTGTGTGTGTGTGTGTGTGTGTGTGTGCGTGTGTGCGTGTGTGTGTGTGTGTGTGTGTGAGGGGGACTGCATGGTCAGGAATTAGGGTCTTGAATCCCCAGTAAGGAGGTCATCTCTATATGGTATCTCTTATTCCAGCATGCTAGACTTTGGTAGTGATCATAACAGGAATAGGTAAGCAATTAGACCTATACCATGCCATAGCACCATATAGATCCTATAGAACATGCAGAATGTGCATATTGATGTAAGTGAGGGAATTAGCCTGCTCACAACATGCATTCCCTCCCTCTGCTGTACTTAACAGGTTGCTGAACTGTCACCGTTCCTGTACTGTAATGGGATATTGATATCAAAGTACATTACACACTGTTATAATATCCAAACATTATAGCAGTCAGGTCAATTAATGCCTGCACTAACATGAGCATGTTATTGCAACAATGATGATATTTGAAATGCTTATAAGGTGACAGAATTGGTACCCATTATCACTAATTATCTTTGTTAGGTATAGCGGTAAGCTAAGACACATTACACGCACTGCTACAATGAGCTTTGTTCAACCTGCACTACCAATCTGTCAGATAAGTATTGTAGATTCATTTCAATGACAGTACTGAGTTACCCATATAAAATGGTGACTGCACCCTAACTAAAGCCTTGAGGACACTCATATTGTACTTCAGCTACTTGGGTTAATATCTCCATAATTCATTGTTATCTATGTAAGATCTATTCCCTATTTCTTTATATGCCAGTCTTCTGCATGAAGTCAGAGGTGATGTTCTCCATCCGTATTGCAGAAAGACATGTGCTGCACATGAAACCGTCTCTCCTCATATCACTGCAGATAGAACCATCCCTAATAATATCTCCTGTTCTTTCCATGAAGGTGCATGGCAACTGACTGCTGTCTGGGAAGCTGAACGTCTCATGGGGAACAGTTTTAATAGAACAGCTGTATGCAACCCTGCTTCCATAAAAGTGCTTACCTGACTAAAATGTATTTTCTCACAGGTGGATAATGCAAATAATATAGAGTCACACTTGTAACATTATACACATGCCTGCTGATGCACTGACTACATGCCTGAATGTAGGTAAATGTCTGGTCCAAACTGCACAATTCACAAACTACAGTCACACTCTTCTTATTGTTTTGTGCCAGCTGCTCGTATTGTTATTCAGGTACATTCTATGTGACTGAGCCACATTAATTATGTATGATGTACAGCACTACAGGGCTGTGTCAACCACTCATAACTGCGATTCAAATGCATCCTGTGCAGATAAGCATCATTAATTATTTATGGAATGTAGTACTATAAGGCTGTTTCATCCAGTAATATTGTGATTCAGATGCATTCTATGCAGATGAGAGTCATTAATTATTTATGTTGTGCACCACTACAAAGCTGTGCCATATTGGTACTCGATACCCATATTGGCTCACATTTTGTGCCAATATCATGACTGAAGGGACTCTACAGTACCTACAAGACTTTTGTTAAACTAAGGATGAAACTGCATATGTGTCAAAGAACATGTTACTGTGTACCTTGCATGCTGCATATACATACAGAATTCTGGTGAACTGTTTAACTGCTGCTGTGACTGTCTTGTTATGGTGACCCCTTTGGGTAGTAAGCAGTACATTTTGCTCCTTGGCAACAGCCACTTCATATTGTTGTCATGTAGTTCAAGTACTTTTGAATAGCATGTCGATTTTTCTTGTATCTGTAACTTGTTTCAAGAGATCGAAACCTTATTTTATATATTGTGTAGGTTTAGTAATGGCACCAGGAAGTAGTCATCAGTGGCACTTTGACCTCACCAAAGAATGAGGTGTTGCTGTAGACCCTGATAAAATGTAGTTTACCTTTTCTGTGATGAGGTGGGGGCAGAACATGGAGTACTGCATGACTGTCTGTGAGTGTATCTAGTAAGACAACTGAGTGCTGTAGGGAGGTGCAGAAGGATAGCGTCAGCCTGTCACAGGTGGGTCATGGGCATAAGTTACAGGGCCTAGGAAAAGGCCCGTTACATCACCACAGCATGACATAAGGTACAGGGCCTAGGAAAAGGCCTGTTACATCACCACAGCATGACATATGGTACAGGGCCTGGGAAAAAGACCTGTTACATCACCACAGCATGACATAAGGTACAGGGCCTAGGAAAAAGGTTTGTTACATCACCACAGCATGACATAAGGTACAGGGCCTAGGAAAAAGGCCTGTTGTATCACCACAGCATGCTATGCTATTGGGAACATACTTTGATATACTGCAATGATGTGGATGATCTTATCATCCCACTTGAAGAGCATTGTTGTACATTAAACTAAATTAAACAGCTCCTGCACATCAGATGTGGAAGCCCTGCTTCCAAACTCTTGATCTCTAGATATACCTCATTTGAGGTCCCTTTGAGCTAGAAGAATGGGAATAATATTTCTCCCTTCCTTTCAACATAGTGCAGTGTTGGAGATAGCACATGCAGTGATTAGGAGCATGAGGATAGATTTCTCCCAATTTGAGGATGCAGGGGAGTGATACTTTGAAATGATTCTTACACATTCATTAGTGCAGCCAGTCAGTCAGATGAAGTGGCAGGAAAATATGGTCAGTAGACTGGTTGTTGTCAGGTTTGTCAGTGGTCAGATCACATCAACCTACTAGTAGGGGTGATGGCGGTGATGTCCCCCATGGTTTACTATCAAAATTTCGACAAAGTATTTGTGAGTAATTACTTATTCATTGTTGAAATTAACAACATCAACCAAGCAAAATAATGAAACAGAAAAATGGCAACAAGTTAAATTCGAATTGTTGACATTTTTCGAACTTACCTCAACATCTGGTGATGTTCAACACAGGTTATGCAGGGGGCAAGCCCCCCTGCACCCCCCATGTGGAGGCTGTGCCCCCCACACCCCCCTGCTACTTACATATTACAACTCAGGGCAAAGTTCCCAATCCCCACTGCAGTGTGATCTCCAATCACTATGTTAATCTCACAACAGCAAATGCACACTAGCATTCTCTGTTCAGGGTTCGACATATTTTGAATCACCGTTATACGACTTTGACATACTGCCATTCGACGATCAAAGTTCACATAATGACATTCAAAATTTTGATTGTAAACTGTCCCCCACTATCCTGTTAGACAGCAACAAATTTGTGGTGTCTCTATGTGACAACAAATTGAGCAGGGTTATGTCTGGTGGTAGTACATTTGATTGTGAATTAGATGGGTAAGGCTGTATATGTAATTAATTTGGCAGTATATATATTTAATGGGCAGGGATGCATATGTTGTTTATTTGGCAGTATGTGTTTAATTGGCAGTGAGGTGTGTGTGCCCTTTATCTGGCAGTTTATGTTTACTGGGTAGGAAGGTATGTGTCTTGTATCTGGCTGTATATGTTTATTGAGCAGAGAGGTATGTGCCATTTATCTAGCAGTTTATGTTTACTGGGTAGGGAGGTATGTGTAGTTTATCTTGCAGCATATGTTTGTTTGCATGTGCTCCTATTTGTCTTTGCTTATAGATGTTTTCTTTGTATTCTGCTTTTGTACCTCAGTCACCACTGTGGGAGTCTTGAGGTTTCCCTCATGCATCCTTAGAAGGATTATCCAGGTATATATTTGATATGTTACACTATATAACTGCATGTATGACCAGGAGTTTGATATGCTCTCAGTGATGTTATTATTACATGTGATTTATTTTTCTGGTATATCTGGTGTGCTTTGTGGCACCATCATCTTACCAGATAGGACTTCCATGTATGTTGTGCTTCACATATGTGCATGTGATGGTCACCAGTGCATCTGAATCCCTTGGTGTGCTGTTTAGTGTAGGTGCTGCCATCACATCTGGGACACATTTTCTGCAACAGTTGCTGTTACCCAGCAGTGGACTCAATCCGAGGGCAACTGAGTCCTGTGCTGAGAGTCTGTCTTTTGTGCTTTCTGAGATGGTCTGTTTGTTGTGCCATCTGATGGCACCAGTCATTGCCATTAATCAGATTTATATGGCACAGACTATAACACGCAAGGCACATCACCTGAGCTATACTGCCAGGTGGAGGATGGCAGAATGGTTGCAGGGATGGCAACACACAGACAGGCCCTTTGTCAGGTTTCTCAAGTAGAGATAGCAATAGTGAAAGAGGGGTTCCCATACATCTTTCAAGACTATAGGAACTGCCTTAATCTGCCAAACATGCAGTGGCTGCTGGGAAATGGAGTATCCAATGTTGGTCCTACAGTAAGTCAGTTGCTAGAGTGAACTACACGTGGGTCAATGGCTACTTTTGGAGTCCAATGAATAACTGTCAGCCATCCAGGCAGATCACACATTTCCAAATAGCTACCATCAGAGCCATTCAGGACCAGATGGGCACCAGGCATGATGACACTGAAAGATGCCATTATAAATTGATACAGAACTTGCTTGTAAAGAATAGACATCTGGCTTCTGTGACATGTGCCATCCAGGATGCAAGTAAAAGGACTGATAATTCTGGAAGGTGCCAAAAGAAGCTGTCGTATGCTATTCAAGAAAATACCAGATGGCATTTATGACAAGTGCTCTCTGGGATGTAATACATAGCCTTGTGGCCCAGTGTAGGTATGGCATGAGTGCTACAGATGTTGACATGGCATGTCATAAGCAACTGCTGTGAACAGTGTATTAAATCTTGCTGTTAGCTTTGCAATTTTTAATTTTAACTTACTTATTTGTTATTAACATTAATGAATTATGCCATTCTGGACCATTTTTCGGCCATGGCCAGGGCCGCAAGGACAGATGCAAATTAAATATTTATTGATAGTTTTAGAGTAGCCAGTTTACCAAGATGTTTTTAGGAAATGGAAAAAATACAGAATTTTCCAGAGAAAACCCATGAAGGCACTTGGATGACATGCAGACTCCATACAGATAATGGCAAGAAATCAGTGTTAAACCATGGGACCTGGGTCTGTGAAGCGCACACCTTAACCGCTGAGCTACCTTATTACACTATCATGATCACACACTGCAATCGTGTAGTGGAATTTTTCACCACAGCACTTCTGTCTGCCAGAAAGTTGCCCCACCAGCACAGTGCACCCAGACTTGGGTAGTTTCTCAATGGTGGTATGGTGTGTTGTGGATCTTTTCCTCTGAACATCATACCACACACAACAATAACTCTCATTCTGTCACTCTGTGGTCATGGCTGTGTCCTGCATGTGCCTGTCATGTGTATAAATTGATATCTTTGTGATTGTGTCTTTGTGTAGTGATATTTGTAGCATATTGTACATAGGTTAGACAGTCAGTAGTATGGTCCATATTGATCACATCCTGATAAGTCCCATGGTATGTGTATGCAACATTGTTTCTCTGTGGACCTCCAACACATATACCTAGCCTGGGTACCTAACAGCATATCAGATGTTGGAGTGTCACTTGCTCCTTTTCATACTTTGCCTGTCAGGATGCCACTGGTGCTTGGGCTTCCTCTTCTGGTCTGCTGGACTGATGCCTCACCCTCACCATGGTGCTGGTTGGCTTTCATTGTCTTCCTATCAATAATAAATATCCTAACTTTTTATTACTATTAAAATTTTACTGTGGAGCTTTTCTCCCCGGGCCTCCGCTGAAAATAGACCCACATCCAGTTGGACACTCCCAGTCAACAAATTTAAATAAATAAATAAATAAAACTAACTAAGGATGCAGCTGGTTTGGATGTCCTCTCTGTTTGTTTGCTGTCATATTGTAGACTCATTTTTGCAACCATTTAGATGGGCTGGAGGACACTATATGAGGTGCCCAAATATCAAAATCAGGTCCTGTTAAGGCCAAACACTCCCTCCACAGCTATCAGTGTTTGGACGTCTGCATAGCTGTAATTATACTTTTCTGCAATAGCTGAGGTTCCACTGGTAGCAACTGATGGATAATTGGTCCAGCTCTGTTTCATCAGTTTCATCGGTTCATCTCCCATTTTAACTGGGCACTGTTGCAGCAGTAGCTCTGAGAGTGCTGGACTGTGAGGAAAAGAAGTCTTCTGTCTCACCTTCAAAGCTGTGCAGTCTTAGCGTTTGTATACTTACAGCACCAGGAATGTATGGAAGAAGGAGGGCTTGGCCCTTCCCAAACAATTTGTTTAATTTTTCTTTAATTTCTTTTTCAGTGAATTTTGTTGTCAATGAGTTCTATTGGAAGACTGATTTGTAGACTACACTTTTGTCAGTTATGAATCCCAGATCATTACCTGGATGCTGGACTGGTGTCAGGAAGCAAGGTTGCTGTAGGTATTATGACACGATTGCTGAGCATCAGCTTCTTATCTGGTATAGTGCAAGCAGGGTTTCCCATTAACAGGGAGTACATGGAAGGCTGGAAGGGTCAGGAAGTTAATGGAAATCAGCTGCCTTTGGAATTATTTCTGTATTTGCCCTACTGGCTCATGTTGTGGTGAAAAGGGTCCACAGACCAGATCACTTTTCAGGTTAACAAACATTAAATAAATAGATATATCAGAGCCACAACCCATGTTAAGGTCAAATTCCTGAGTCCTTAGTTGAGGCAAGAAGATAAGAGACATTTCCAAGAAATTATGAGGTTAGCTGAAATGTGTTGTTGAAAGCAGAAACTTGGAGGATATCTCTAAACCCAAGAAGAGGTGAAAACAGTTACTCTTCATGCTGAAGAAAGTCTTGTGAAGTTATTTGAAATACCTGATTGTCTGGATAAAGGCGATGAAGTTCTGTAATTACTGTCTTTCTCTATACCATTGTGGAGTGCAGCACCTTAAATTCAGTGAGAACTGTGGGAAGACTAAAGTGGAATGATGATTTTTTTCCATTTTTTTTATTTTCCAGACTTTGACACAAAGCTGAAGTTATCATTTCCCTTGGAAATAAACATGCTTTAAATCTGAATAATTGTTAAAGTTTGTTTTTGGTACTAAAAAATACTACAGTTTTTTGGACTAACCTGCTAGAGAAGCAGACAATTATAGATAATCTCCTTTTACGTGCATGGGCATGTTTTCATACCTGTTGCCCTGTTATTAACTGACTGCTAACAAAGCAAACATGAGATGATGCCATTCATGAAAGTGTGGTGGCAGCTGTACTTGTGACGAAGATGTACAATAACCACATCAGTTTGATATCGTGCACATGCATTTATGATTATAATATCACTACTGCACATCACCTGGTAGTTAATGGAGTTACAGGCCTTTGTATTTTCATATACATCTCTATTTGCAAATAAAGGTGATTTTACTACAACATGCTCAATTTGTTGCACAGCTGTGTGACAAAGGGGGATACTGCCTAATTATATGCCATGTATGAATATCAACATGATTTATATAAGATGCTTGTATTACAAATGTATTAGAACTGTATGTCATGTGTATATCAAACTGCTGGTACAGAAGTGCGTGTTGAAAAGGTATTTGCAAAGTGCTGTTTGAAATGAAAGCACAGTGTGCCCTACTAGAATAGAACGGAAATGTACATGCACTGTTGTAATTGTTTAAATGTATATATATATATATATATATATATATATATATATATATATATATATATATATATATATATTTTAACAGTGGAAACCAGAACACACAAGGTTAACGTCAGAAAAATAGCTGAAATTAAATTACTTTATGGCTACGCAATAAAAGATGACATCTTTCAGTTTTCAGTGCAACAAGAGACACAATACCTGCATTAGGGAGCTTTCTGTATTGTCTTTAGGGTGAAATAATTACTAGTCTTGACATGTGGAGGAATGTAATTGTTTTATGACTTCCAGCATCTGACAAAGATCTGAGGTCTATGTATTTTTATAGGTAGATGCTAAATACTGCTAGCGTCTAGCAGTGGGGGTTTCATGTGGGAACTAAAGTCAGATGACAAGAAATGATGTCATTCTGCAAGCTAGCCCAGCAGTAATGTTTGACATATTAATTGAAAGGTCTCTTAGTGAGACAGAGCATTCCATATTCTGTCTTGGACCTGACAACAACTAGAAGATTCATTTACCACATCTGCTATCAGTTGCTAGGGAACAGTATGTCTTTGATACAGTCAGGAATATAGTAAAGCTTAGTTTAGATATTTTTCTTTATTTATTTGAGACTGTCCTGCAATGTTGTTTTAAATATGTTCTGTGGTTTTGAACTCTGATGTCAATGTGAATAAATACTTAGTATTGTTGTGTTATTTTACTATTTATTATTAATATATTTAAGCCTTTCATTGTGGCTGATCGGTGAAAAGACATTTAAGTTTTGAGAGTGCTTGCATATTTATTTCATGACACTGTGTGGACCACTCCTAATAGCCTTGCTCTTGGTCAAACTGCCATTTGTATTAATATTATCATTTCACAGTAAGATTGGACACCCTTTGTGTAGGGCCTTAAAGTAGCTGATAAGGAGTTGTCTGGTGGCATTGGTAACTACCTTATAGTCTGGGCAGAAGGGGGCATAGCTAGTAAACCTATGACAGCCTCTCCCAGGTGTGTGTGTGTGTGTGTGTGTGTGTGTGTGTGTGTGTGTGTGTGTGTGTGTGTGTGTGTCTCTCTGCTACTTGGGCAGGGGCACGAAGCACTGGTTGGGCAGAGAGGGTGCTGGAGACCTTGGCATGGCCACTCAGCTGAGATCAGAACTCTATAGCTGTGCCAAGGAGGAGTCTTACTGGGGATCTGAGGAAAGTGAGAGTATCCAGCCCCAGACTGACTGTGGTCTCTTAAGGGAAATGGCACTTGACTAAGATAGCTGCATCTGGAAATACTGTCAGTGTACCTGTCATCCTCCCAGTGAACATCCCCGACTGGTACCAGTGGTGAGGATTGAGGCTCCTTAATTACTGGTCCAGTGGTGAGGCATCACAAGCTGATACTGGAGAGGGACTTTATCAGAGAACCATTTTACTGCTGTCTTTGGAAACCATATATATTTTTAATAGTATCACATCATTACATTCAAAAAATGATCCAATATTTTGGGTGACACATCCTGAGAAATATAAGTAGAATCTCCCTTATGCATCTGGAACTTTCCTAAGCCAGATATATCCACGAAGATAACACTTTGGTTTGCAGGGAGATGAGGTTCCCCAAAAACTGTGTGTTGTCACGTGGGATACACAAATGTCACACATACCCCAGACCAGCTTCAGATCATACCAGTGAGATGCCTACTGGAGGACAAGATGCAGTTACTGATCAACAACATCTCAGAAGTGCTGATTTCAGAGGATGCTCCATGGCACCTGTAGTAGCTGTCATGTTATGCACTGATTCTTGCTGCAGATCTGAGGATCCTTCCTTCAGCACATTAGTTTGCTATAAGACATTACTCCTCCTTTTGCTTCACTAATATTTTAGCATGTTGACCTCTTATTGCCTGCTTTTGGATGCAACCTTTCCTAACCTGCATATGGTGTTACCCTCTGTTCCAGGCTTTACACAGTGTGTTTTAACAAGCCACAATCTGCCTGTGCACATTGCATTGCATGTTGGACATTTCTTAATCCAGCCCAGTATCTTTTTCCACAAATGTGTGTGTGTGTGTGTGTGTGTGTGTGTGTGTGTGTGTGTGTGTGTGTGTGTGTGTGTGTGTGTGTGTGTGTGTGTGTGCGTGTTTGCACTCGAACATGCACATATTTGTGCATACTCACTCTAACACACAAGCATCTATGCAAATAAATACAAAGATGCACACACACACATGTGTGCACATATTGTATAAATGTAATTTCTGAACTGGTTTATCGAGTAATCTATTTCACATTATAATGGAAATTTTAGGAATGGATACTGTGGTTTTAATTTTGTTGGCTTTTTTCTTGTTGGATACTTTTTAAACATTGAGGATACCTTCAGTGACAGGGTATTCCAGAAAACATTGTCAGTTTTATTTCTTTGCTTAAAGGGATAAGTACTCAATGTACTTCCACTCCAAGTCTGTTTGAGAAAACATATCATTCTCCTTCCTGCAGCCTCCTATGGTAAAACATTTACAACATAATTACCTGTCATCTTATTTAACATTTCAGGTTCTAGGACAGGGATACACCCACAATAAGCACAAAAAAAAACAAAGGAAATTCAAGAAACAGGCCATGTGGAAAGCTACATTCACTGCTCCATTCTCAATACATACTTTATTCAGATCAAGATCAGGAGTAGTTAGACCCGAGTAGAAAAGCAATGAGAGTTAGAGAGTAATTTACTCCTGGATGGAATACAGTCCATTGTAGGACACAAATGCACAGTCACAGCGCTTGCACACCTGGGGCAATTCGGCTCTTTACTGGGTCATTTACCTGCAGGTCTTTGGCATGGGGAAGACGACCAGAAACCCCAGTGAAAAGCCACATGAACATTCCACATAGAAGACAGGTAGCCAGAAGGTGAACTAGTTAACCACATGTTAAACTGATAGTTAAAAATAATGGGTAAGCTTATTAGCTAAGACACATATACCTGCGAAGCTTTATAACCCAATGTAACAGGAAGCTAGTCATAGCTCCATAAAATCTTAGAGGAATAGGTAAAGCTCCGCTGATTGCCAAGTTATGTGATTCTAGTGAATGACAGAAGATCTTATGCTGACATGTGCATGAATTATGTTAGATCATCATTATTATCTACTATGACATGTATGAATTCTGTTACATCATCATTATCCACCATGAACAGCTGTGCGGGGTGGGGTCAGAAGCTACAAATGGCACTTAACATCAGGTAAAAAAAAAAGAGACGCAAGTAGTATTATTTAAATATACACACAACAGAAGGATAAACAGACAAAAGTTATAGTGCTATCTAAAAACTGTTTTCATATAAAAAGTCAATAGAAGGCTCCTGTCTCTGTTTAAAAAAAAAAAAAAGAATAAGATGGGGATGAAGTTGCATGGTAGAGTGCATTCCTGCTATATCTACTCCATAGCTATTTTGTGTATATTCTGTTTGTTCCTGTATTTAAGCTTTCACCTTCCTGGTGGTCCTGCCCCATGGGTCATGAATGAAGTAACAGCAGACAGCATACATTGCTGTCTTTAAATAACTGTGAACAAACTGTCATGCTTCAGCTGGCTTCCAGTGATTTCACACTTATACTGACCTACAGCTGACTCCATTTACAGACTTGCAGAGGAAGAAGAGTAAAAGCAGATGTATTTTCTTAAATAGCTACTAATACCTAAAAAAAAACACTTCAAACTAGATTAATCAAGTGCAATTCAGTTTGTGATCAGAGCTTATTTTCCTTATGATGTACTTTCGAATATGATATTATGTAAATCTAAAAAAAACATAGTATTTCGACATTACGATTATTCGTATGCTGCTCTGTCTCTGACTTTTGATCTCATTTTTTCTTTTCTAACCACATACATTGTTGTCATGACAGTAACTGTGATATCATTATCGCTATATCATGGCTGCAGGCTGGAAGAAGACAAGAACCAGATAAAGTCATGAGGAATTAAGATTTAGTTTTGATGTATCATCTCAGATTGATAATTAATAGAGATCATTGTTTACATCAAGCTAATAATGTAAGATATGTTATTAGAATGTGGTCACTCTGTGGAAATTTCCAGAAAGTGTCAGCTACACTTCAGACAGTTTGATTTTATACAAATCCATTGCGTATTTAAAAGTTATGCTGTGCCCTGTTCAATGACATGTTTATGAATTATCCTTTTATTCGAATATCATATTACATATTTCATTTGCACTATTCTCTTGGTTTTGGTACTTGTGTTGAGGAATTAACAGTTTTCGAAATAAAAATAACAGAAAAATAAGATGTTGATAATTTGTATTTAAGCCATTCCTGTATTTTACTATGTGATCAAAATTAACAACAGTACAGATGATTATAAAACACTAAGGAATGTAGCAATGAAGTCATGTTTCAGACACTTCACCAAGGTTAATGCAGACATTGCAACTGATGTTCTAAATAAGTTGCTAGCATTCTTGTCACTTGTGCTATAAAAAAACTAAGAATAGGTATCCCCATTTACACAGTCATGTGCAGCACATAAATGCCCCATGTAAATTACTACACCTGCTGAATGCAAACCTTTACACAAACAAGTTGCGCCTATAAGCAGCCTGCTCATATGCTGGGCTTATACATGTACCTGGTTAAGTCAGACAGCCACAGTGTAACAATATGTTTCTTCTCATATGTCTAAGTGGGAATTTATGAACACATCCTTTCAAACATATACATCTTCTCAATGGCATGCATAGTGCAGATTCATATTGTCTATAGTTAATAGTGAGCCCACGCATTCACTCACGTGTGTGTGTGTGTGTGTGTGTGTGTGTGTGTGTGTGTGTGTGTGTGTGCGTGTGTGTGTGTGTGTGTGTGTGTGTGTGTGTGTGTGTGTGTGTGTGTGTGTGTGTGTGTGTGTGTGTGTGTGTGTGTGTGTGTGTGTGTGTGTGTGTGTGTGTGTGTGTGTGTGTGTGTGTGTGTGTGTGTGTGTGCGCATGTGTGTGTGTGATGGAATAGGAGATAAATCACATGAGTGCCTCAAAGAAATTCAACCTTCAACCAAGTCATAACTCTTCTCCCTCTATTCTCCTCAAATCTCCTAGTGCTGTAGTCACTGACACTAGGTCCAGGGAGCATAACAGATTACTTACCATCTCCAGGTCTTCTTCTACTACCCTGATCACTAACTGCAGGCCTTTTGGTTATAGATGCGCTCCATCAGACACTCACAACACCCCTGCATGCCTTACCTTACACATTTCTTTAATGCAGAGCCACAGACTTACAAAATGCTCAGCTGTATATCAAGGCTCTTACTATTTCTATGTGTGTGTAATATATATATATATATATATATATATATATATATATATATATATATACATATATATATATATATATATATATATATATATATATATATATATATATATATATATATAACTACATACATATAGGTTTACGATTGAAATTCCAAATCTGCTTCGGTAGACTGTTCAGAATGTTGACCTGAAATGCCGAATGTGGAATTTCACAACAGCAACTAAGGCAAAATTGAGTACATCAACATCCATAGTTTGATGTATTAGACATGCTATGCACATTAACATACCATTACACTCTGCAGTCAATGGTACGTTAATTCTATTATTTTGCAGGGGGGTACACCCTCCTGCACCCCCATGTGGTGGGCTGCACCCCTCAACCCCCTGCACATTAAATATACCAACTCTAAGTTCGTACTACAGTGAGGAAATGGGCTAATTCCCTGTTCCTCACTGAACCACAATCTCACAGCCCAATATCGAACCCAAATACTCTCTGCATTCTGACAATCGCACTTCTCAGTTCCACACATATATATATATATATATATATATATATATATATATATATACAGGCTTATGGCTGTGAAGGTGAATGTTAAACTCATTCCCCAAACCCACAGTATGAGATATGTAATTTATTTCATAAACCCAATACCAAACATATAGTTCATGCATGTACATATATATTATTGCATACTGATGTCTTAGCCTGAGGAAAACTGTGCTGATGGTGGTACTGTATTTGCTGTTTAGCCTGCAGTTGCTAAAGGGTGTGTCACGAAATAGCCAGCAGAGTTCCTGAAAAATATACAGCAGACAAACAAATTAAAGAGAGGTTCTCCATATTAGCTAATAGAGAGCAGGTGCCTCGTGAGATATATCAGGATCACCATCTATGGAGGAGCTCTCATTCCTGACTTCCGGGTATAGATTGACTTTCAAAGAGGAGTCTTTATAGAGTCACGCATGAAGAATGCAAATTGGCCTGAAAAATGTCCCTGAAAAGTGGAAAAAGAAAGCATGCTTCGGTCCTGTAAATAGAAGTAAAAGTATTTATCCCTGTCTGTATGACTGAAAAGAGTTTTGGAAAAAAAGACCAATACGTGTAGGCATTGTTTTGTTTGCTGATCATCTTTAATGAAAACACTGTGTATTCTGGAGTACTGGAAATAACCTTGTGGTTTATGAGCGACTGTGTTTCTTTTATGTTGCTTCCAATTTTGTATTATACTTGTAAACGAACATGCATTACAGAATTGAAAAGCTGGTTTCAAAGACTGTTATTATTACCAAATGAACATCTGATTGCTACATAGGTAGTTGTAGTAGACAGAAAAACAGTCTTGTTACAAATTGTGAATTTTGAAGTTACTTGAACGTGTTTTGCTCTAATCATTTTTCCTACCCCATAAAAAGACTGTAGCTTTCCTGAGTGAAATGCTACAGCCTAAAGTAGAAACTATTGACTGAAAAAATGACCTGGAATGTGGGCAGTTCTTAATATGTAGGATAAACTATGCAAAAAAACCATAATAACATGGATTTAGTCTATCAAAGGGGATCCTGCTGAAAGTGAAAAAGTTTACTTAGAGAATACATTTTTCTGATGGTGATTTTTTGATAAAGCAAAAACCCAATCATTGAGGCATTCATAACTTATTTAAAGCTTTAGTGAACTGAAGCACAACTCTTCAGAAAAGGTGTGTAGTCACTGACAAGTACCTATTTGGCCCTCATAAGAAGATCACCACAACATGTGAACCATTTGTTCAACGCAATACTAATCCCAAAATCCAGCATAACCATGAAAAAATTCAGAATGAAAGACAGTGTAGTAGCTTGTTTGGTAGCATATGAGAGACATGTGGAAGCAGAGCATTTGTGGAAACTTGAGGTGATGGAAATGAAACGACTGAGCCAGGTGGTGAGATATACATTTGTGGGACAGATGAAGAAATGAGAATATCAGAGCATAACCCAAAGGAGACCCAGTAACAGATAAGATCAAGGAGAAAAGAATATGATGATTTTGTCACATTTGCAGAAAGAAGAAGGTAACATGATGAAAAAAAAAAATTGGTAAAGATAGGAAGAAGGCAAGAGGAAATGAGGATGCCCAGTCAAGAGATGTATGGATGGATGGACTATGCGATAGAAGATCTGCGACTGTCTGGCTGGATGGTCACAGAAGGTTGGAGAGTGCCACTGAATCAAGAGAAGTGATAACAGTTGATTTAAGACTCCAAACCTAACCCTATGTATATGAATGGGAGAAAAAGGGATTGATGATTAGAGATATGTAGCTAGAAAAAATGGTCCAAGCTGAGTAGGCCAGGATATTGTCGTTACACCTAAAAGGGGGCACACTAAAATCATACATGGATGTTAAGGATGTTGATGGACTCAACTACCAGAAACTAAAACAAGTACTTTTAACTAGGGCTGGGTCTTCATCTGAGGCCTAATCCCTTAAATGGAACATCTAGATTGTGTGGATTGATCAGTAAGGTCACAAATGTCTGTTTAATGCACATTTTGAAATGAAACTGTGGATAGAACCTCATATAATAGTGTAAATAAAATTTTATAAATCTTGGCACTAAATACAACTTAAAAGGGCCCTCCTTTGTAACTTAAGAAAATGTATATTCCAGAGTTGCTCTAAGTCTTCTGTTTTATTAGAATGCCTGTTGCAAACTGAAATTGTAAACCTCAAGTGAGACTTACATCCATGGAGTGCTAACAATAACCCATCACCACAGTATGTTTATTTGTCTACAGATAAAAGAAATGTTGCCATCTGTCTTAGTTTATTTTAAATGTTTTAGAAAAGGGCACATAAAATACTGCACAGTTATTAACAATAATATTGTATGTGCAAAAACTATTAATGAAGCTCAACAAGCTTTTTTTTAAAACTGGGCAGGAAGGATGGGATTGAGTGACACAGAGTGTCTCACCCATCCTGGGCGGAGGCTGCCTAAGTTCACTTCTGCAAGGAGCATTCCACTTGTTTGGGAGGTTGTTCATGACAGAAAACATACTCGTACCTCAAGGTGGCAGTAACTGTGGAGCTCACAATGTTGCCTTTCAATGATGAAGGGTAGGGCTCACTTCCTGCCAGCAGCACAATACTGCACTTGTACCCTTGATCACCTCATTGTCCCAAGATATGAATTGGGTCGAGTTTGACAGAGGTTAAGATGGATAAGAGAGGAGCTGGTGGCAGGTGATGGTTAGCTGTGGGTAATTAGGGGGAAAAAAGCTGTATGTAAAAGCATGTCTATAGATTGTGAACCAGTTGAATCTGCAAATGCTGAACTTTTAACTATTAGAAGTATACAGTCTTCTTTTTTTCCTGTTATGCTACTACTAAACATGTTAAATACAGTAGCACGGTGTAGGAAAGAATGAAATGTTTGCTGAACTCAAGAAGAATGATTACATTCATTAGATTACAATATGTGTATGAATATAACACAATTAGTAAATAGAAAACATAAGTATATACGTACAAATATAAACCTTTTTAGGCAAAGTGTTACATCCAGTAACTCTAGTGCCCAACGTAATATATGATGTGATAACTGACCAAGACTTTTCACATTTCAAAGAAGTAAGGAAGATATGGGGATGGGGTTCCATCAGGTATCTTCAAAGAAGTACCCATTTAAAGTATTAAAAGAAGTCAGTTTTGAGACTGTTAGGGAAGGACTTATAGTTAAGAATGCGTAAAATGAGAGATAGGTGAATGTCATGTTAATAGAAATGCAAAGAGGAAATTGAACAAAATCTCAAGCTTCTTCAAGCTACAGTAAAACATAGAACCATTCAAACCAGAAGTATAATTAATAATAATGAAAAGAAGTACACTAGTAAAGTAGAAAAAGATCAACAAAACATACATCTGGTGGAAAATATTATTCTCTTATGTTTTTAAAGTATGAATTAGCTGAAAGGGTGAAATTTGTACCAGAAATCTGATTTATTTCTCATTGTTAGTGGATTAGCTGAGAAGCCTGAAAATATTCATTGCATTCCATTCCTGAACATCACCATGGAATAAACCTTCAATATATTATCTGTTTTGCTGATATTTCAGAGAAAAAGGACATTACAACAAGAGAAAAAATCAGAAATGTTTTGAGCATAAAATAATCTGAGGTTTAATTAACAGTTGTACTTTAGAAGGGTATAAGATCCTAGTATGGCTATATATCATATATAAGCTATATATATATATATATATATATATATATATATATATATATATATATATATATATATATATATACTTATATATGATATATATACATGATTTCCAGAGTTTATAATGATGAACAGCAAATTGCCAAAATCACAAATGAGCGAATGCCAGTGTGCATTTACTCATGTGAGTTTGGCATTCTGAGTGCAGATCATATTACAGTGGAGATCGGAACATGGACCCCTTCTCTCACTGTAGTGCGATCTCAGAATTAGTATATTAAATTAGCAGGGGGTGTGAGGGGAACATCCCCCCACATGGGGGGGTGCAGGGGGCTTGCCACCCCCTGCATAACAGTGTTTGGAGACATCCAGAAATGTTGGGTGTATCGAACACATTCAACATTCCTGGAATGTCGAAGTCATTGTGCAGCACTTTCTCTGTTTTAAGCATTCAAAAGTGCAGTTTCTGACCTTTTGAGTTGGATATTTGAGGGGTCACATATTTTATTTGCAACCTTGTAAAGGTAACCATGTGCAGTATTTAATTTTACAGCAAGGATTCATTCTACTAATATAAATAGGTACCAGGTAGATAAATGGTAGACTTTATATGTATCGAACAATTGATTGATACTTAATTGCTATATGGTGTGCTTTTTGATTTATAAACTTGCATGATTTACATATGCATGAATTTAATATATTTTTATGATTATAATTGTTCAACAATATTTTTCTTTGAAAAAAAATCTCATTTACCATTCTTAGCTTCTCACAAGCCAAATAATTAATCATACTAGAATGAATTTCTTTGAGTGTTATGATTTGAACATACATATTGAAGTTCTTATTTTTGCACTTGTATTATATCTGGAAAATTCATCTCATTAAGTATAATTATTTGAAAAGAGATGTTGAAGTTATTATTGTATACACAAATGACAGCAGAGTTTCAGCTAGTTGCACAGCCCCATGTTTTTTTTTTCAGTGTGTTAGTACCCCAGTGCTTCAAAAGTACATTCAGACAAAATATTACACTCTGCATCTATATTTAGTTTAAATACATTTTCCTTTTAACTCTCAAAATTTCTTGACACCAGTCTGACAAGTTTTTGCATCACTGTTTCTGATCCACTTTTAGAATTCACCTTATCAATTCTTTTTCAGTTTAAAAGCACTCAAAAATAACTTTCTTTTGTTTCTGTTTAACAACTTTCAAATTCTTCAGAACACTCTTTTTTGCTTCTACACACCTCTCTAAACTGTTCTTTTCTAGGACAGATTCTACAGAATTTATCAAGATTAGAACAACTTTTAATCTCATCCTTATAACCACACCCAACTCTTGGTTTGAACTTTCCCTGCATGAGCATATGCCTGGTCTCACTTATTGACATAACATAGTGTCCACATAGATTTTTGTTTACAAATTCATTATTTAGCAGTGCAATCTCACTTTACTTTCTGGTTTTTACTTACATGACTCAAATTTTATCTTGCACTCATACTTTTCTTTTAGCCAATTTGATTAACTGTCTACTAGCAATTTCACTATCTCTGCACATATCAACAGCTATTGGTTAGGTCATTTTTTTTTAATAGCCTGTACTTTATTTTGTAATTTCCTATGACAAAATCTATTTTACCTGGTATTTACAAATCAAACAACACACTAAATTTACAGTATTTGGCAATATTTTTTTAGTTCAGTAACATAAGTATGTATATATATATATATATATATATATATATATATATATATATAGAGAGAGAGAGAGAGAGATAGAGAGAGAGAGCCATGCCAGTGAAATCCTGAATAATTACACTGATTTATTTGCAAGTCTATGAAGCTTGCCAGGGGAATATCATATAAGTAAAACCTGATTTTGTGCCAGTAATTTATATTCCAAGGAAAGTATTACTGTCTTTCAGGAGTAACTTAAAGCAGGAACTAAGTGTAAGGAAAGGATCGCTGTCATCAAGAAGTAATAGAGCTAATAAAATGCATGATTATTATTGCCACTGTTATAAAACATAGCAAAATTATTTACATTTGTACTAATCACAAGATCTGAATAAAGAAACTCATTATTTAAAATTGGCGACACGATCTCAAGTTTGTCAGATGTTAAGTTCCTTTTAGCACCAGCTGCAATACATGTTTTGCCAGATAAGTCTTCATGAAACGAGCTGCAGAATGTGTACATTTACCCCACTGTTAGGAAGGTGCTGGCTCCTTAGTATTTCATCAGTGTCAAATATATTTCAAAGAGTTCCAGCACAGGAAATTGAGTTCTTGCAATGTTCTACTGATGTAAGATCAGACACAAGGCTGATACAGCTTTTGGATAGATTAAGTCAGCATACTTTCAAGTTTAATAAAAACAAATATAAAATAAAATGAGCCAGTCTGAAAAATATTGGTCGTATTTTAATCTCAGTGGGAATCCTTTAATAGAAAATTTCAAAGCAGTTGATAAATGCCAAAGCCAGAGATAAGTATATTACAGAGGTTTCTAGGAATGACATGGTATTTTGTAAAATTTGTAGCTAATATTCGAAAGGTGTCAGAGCAAGATGTAACCTGGGACCGGAACTGTGAAGAGGAAAAAAGTTTATAAATGCTCACAAACTAGTAACAGATGCACAGCTTTAAAATACTTGTGTGAATAAGTCAGTTGTAGAGCAAGTAGGCTCCATTCTTAAGGTTATAGGAGACATGAGTGTAAAGAGTATAGACTGTTGTCTTTATGTCAAGAACAGTTACAGATACATAAAAAGAGATATACTAAGAGAGAATAGGAACTGTTATTACTACTGGATAGATATGACAAATGCATGTAAATGTAATAGGAGATTAGGCAGAAACATGCCAATAATACATAGGTTAATAGGTTAGTACTAAGCTAACTGCCCTTGCGAGCCATTTTAAGCTTAGCCAATTATCCCTTGTGAGACTCAAACCCTGCACCTTGTGTTTGTAAGGCAAACACCTTAACCATTAGGCCACCCTCCCGAAAACATATTCAGTAGATTTTAGAACATGATAGCTCTGAGAATGTAGAGGATGTTACTTAACTGTAGAAGAATAATTTGAAACTGAGTTGCAGACAAGAAAATAGTTACACATAGCAGGTACAGTGAGGAAATACAGTGAGTAAAGCATATTTACCACTGAAACATGAAGAACTGTTAGAAGGGCTAGATATTTTCTGAGTAACATTATTGTTACCAATATCAGAGAAAAGTAAAAATAAAATCAGTGATGCACTGATACAGACTAGAAATATATTTCATAGAAGACAGTACAGTAAAATGATGGTTTGAGGAAAAAAAATCAGTAAAGAAAGACATTCAATCGTATTATTCTTTTAAGGAAAAATACTATGTGCCCATGGTTTAATGTTCAAATCTTTGAAAGAGTAGTTTCCAATCAATAGAAGACAAATGCTTGAAATAATGCATATATCACATATAAAATAGTAAAGTGAAACAAAAGACCAAAATATATAATATGTTGGACTAAAATGTCAAATCAAGTAGAAACAAAAATATGTGCACTGCATATCATAACAACAAGGAAGAGGTTTTAACTGATACATCTCATTGTTTTCCTGGTAGTGAAGAGAAGTTTCTTAAATGAAATAAACTGGGCAGTGATTTATTTCAGTTTAAGGAAACTGTGCATCACATATATCCATCCATCCATAACCTCCTTTTTCCCATTTTTGCACATGGGGCCTGGATTTGATATTAGCAAAATCCATCATCTAGAGCCAATGTTCACACCATCAGGCAACAAGCCCTGCTGCAACACACACACACACACACACACACACACACACACACACACACACACACACACACACACACACACACACACACACACTGACTCTAAGGGTAGTTTAGAGTGTCCAGTCCATCTACTGTATGCCTTTGGAATATGGGAGGAAACTGGAGAACACAGAGAAAACACACACGAATACAGGTAGGACATGCAGACTTGACACAGAAGGCACCCCAGCTGAGAATTAAACGGTAGAGCCTCTTACTGTGAGGTGACAATGCCACCCTTTGTTCTACTCTGCTGTCCAATATTTGTATATTTTATATATATATATATATATATATATATATATATATATATATATATGTATTACTATTTCAAATTCCTTGAAATAATCAAACTGACAGATAAAAGAATACAAATATAGCTGGAGTATTAAAGTCTATATTTCTGAGAGAGGGAATACTTTGATGTTTTCATACCTGACAACAGTTCACAAAATTCAGAAATTTAGAAGAATGGGAATTTTAATGTGTAGTGTCCAGTCCACAATATTGGCAGCCCAATGGAAAAGTGGAAAGAAATATCCAAGTTGTAAAAAAAAAAATCTAATGGGAAAAAGAGCATTAACAAAATCTATGAAGATTACCTTCTCAGAATATTGGAATATATAGGTATATTCATTTTCAGGGACTTGTTTTTCCCCAAGTAAATCATTAATTGGCAAAAGTTTGAAAAGCAAGTTATCTGTTTCAGCTACATTGTTTATGCCTTTAAATCAACACAGAGTAAAGGAAATGTTGGAGAGAAATCAGAAAAAAAAAAACAGAAAACTAATATGATAAAAACTGTTGAAAGCTAGCAGATTTGCAGGCTGGAAACAGAGCAGAAATACAAAAGCAATGAGAAAGTCTAAAGCCTGAATGAAGCTCAGTAAGTTAGTAATGTAGTTGGATCAAGAGCCTGTGTTGCATGTAGAAGAGATGGAAAATTGCATAGCAGTAATCACAGACTGTCTTGCTAAGAGTTCAAAATGTGCACACCATAGACTTTGGCTTTATTTACTACCTGTGTCAGAAGATCCTTACTGATAAATGGAATACAGTGAATTGTAATGATTTGTGTCACCTCCACATCCACAGACATGGCTTACTCTCTCTCTCTCTCTCTCTCTATATATATATATATATATATATATATATATATCAATCTTTCTACATCACACAGTGGTATAATCATGGTTGGTTAATGGTACCTGAATCTGTACATCCATGATCTCCAATGCTTTATCTTCAAGAATATGATCCTTTCTAATGCAGTCCTGTATCAGCTGCGTGACAAAGGGGGATACAGCCAGCACAGCTATCTGGAATTTTGTAAATAATTATATGTCATTAGTGAATATTAACATGATTCATATAAGATGCTTATTTTACAAATGTATTAGAACTGTATGTCATGTGTATATCATATTGGTTTGTACAGACGTGTGTTAAAAAACATATTTTATAAAGTGCTTGCACTTAAAATATAATCACAGTGTTCTCTACTGGAAAAGAACAGAAATGTACATGCACTATTGTAACTGTTTAAATGTATATATTTTTAACAGTGGAAATTGGAATACAGGAGGCTAACTTCAGAAAAATAACTGAAATTAAATTACTTTATGGCTACGCCATAAAAGATGGTATCTTTTAGGTTTCAGTGCAACAACAGACACAGAGTCTGTGCTGCAAAGCTTTCTGTATGTCTTCAGAGTGAACTAATTACTACCATTGAAAATATGAAGGAATGCAATTGTTTTATGACTTCCAGCACCTGCCAAAGATCTGAGGTCTATGTATTTTCACAGGTAGATGCTAAATACTGCCAAGCTTCCAGTAGTGGGGGTTTCACCTGGGATAGAGTCAAATGACAAGAACTGATGTCATTCTGCAAGCTATTCCAGCAGTAATATTTGAGATATTAATTTGAGGACATTCTTAGTGAGACAGGGCATTCTGCATTATGCCTTCGACCTGACAACAACAAAATCCACTCACCACATCTGCCTTGCTCTGTAAGTAAGTTTCTAGGGCAGAGTAACTCTCTTAGATATAGTCAGGAATATAGCAAACCTTAGTTTAGACATTTTCTTTCTTTATTTGAGATTGTCTTGCAATGTTGTTTTAAAGATTTCCTGTGATTTTGAACTCTGATGTCACTGTGAATATATACTGAGTATTTTCTTGATCTTTTATTATTTATTATTAAATATATTTAAACCTTTCATTGTGGCTGACCTGTCTAGAGATATTTAAGTTTTGAGAGTACTTGCATATTGATTTGGTGACACTGTGTGGGCCACTCCTAATAGCCTTGCTCTTGGTCAAACTAACATTTGTATTAATATTAATATTACACAGTGAGATTGATCACTCTTTGTTGAGGGCCTTAAAGTAGCTGATAAGGATTAGCTGGTGGCAGTGATAACTACCTTATAGTCTGGACAAAAGGGGGCATAGCTAGTAAACCTGTGCCA